>NC_057810.1:87135869-87286923 GCF_018294505.1 Triticum aestivum
ACTTTTCAAAAAAACATGAACATTTCCTTAATACTGTTGAACACTTTTGTGACATGCATTGATCTCTGTATATTATAATAAAGATCAAACATTGTAAAAAATAATAATAGAGTATAGGAAAAAAATAAACCTAAAAAAAGTAAAAAAGAGATAAATGAAAAGATAATAAACAAACAAACACAATGATTATATTTTTTGTAATATAAGTTGAACAATTTCTTAATACATATTTGATTTTTTAATATAAAGATAACAAAATTTTAAAACATAGTGATTATATATTCATTGATAATTTTTAAATAAATGTTCAACAATTTTTTAATGGACGATGAACTGTTGAAAAAAATCATGAACAATTCATTAATACTATTGAACATTTTTGTGACATGTAACGAAATGTCTATATTATAATAAAAACGAAACAATATAACTACATAATAAAAAAAGTATAGGAAATAAAATATAAACAGAAACCCAACAAAAAGAAATATAAAAAGGAAAACAAACAAAAAATGCCAGGCCCGCCAGGACGGGCCTGTCGCGCGGCCCGCCACCACGGCCCACCTGGCACGCAGCGGCACTAAAGGCACGCGCCGACGCCCGTTCCCCTCCCCCCGCCGCATTCTACTTAACCTACCTTATCCTCTCCTCTCGCTCACTCTCTCATCTCCTCTCGTCTCACTCGCACAAACCCTCTCGCCCTTTCCCCTCCCCCCGCCGCATCGTCGCCCGCGTCGACGGGCAGGAAGCCCCACTCTCCCGCCCGCCGGCCACCGGATCGGTCTCCTGCATGCACTGAACTTGGGGCTGTCTCGCTGTGGGCTGCGCGACCGAGCGGGACGGACGGGGCGCGCGTCCTAGAGCACTTGCGGGTGATGGATGTGGTCCCGTTCCGGTCGAATCCGCGGCGGTGCTACTCTCCGACGAGGTCGCAACTGGATCCGCAGCGACGCATCCATATCTGCAACGACAGAGCTCCCGTAAGCCACTACCCATGCCTGTCAAATCAAATCAACCCGGGCTGCTCAGATTCGCAACCTCCTTGTCTTCTTAGCCACTAAACTCCTTCTCTGTTCACTCTGTGCCGCGGCGCCATGAGCCAACCTCACATGCACGGCGAGGACGACGACTGCTTGTCGACGCCACCGCCCTCCGCAAGGAGGGATGACATGCACAGGTGGATGTCACAGGTGGATCCGAGGTGACGCGTCCCGATCTGCAACGCCACAGCTACGGTACGCCACTCCTCATGGCAGATCCGCCCCCTCCAAGTCTACTTCAAATGTTTCTACCGTGCTGACGTGGTTCTCTGTTCTTTCTGTGTCGCGGGGCCGTGACCAAACCTCGCATGCACGGCGAGGACGACGACTACTTGCCGTCAGCAACAGCTAGCTCGCACGGATCCCGCTTATCTGATGGTAAGCAAATGAATCCTTAATCAGTGGCAGCATCTCTGCATCCTTAGCTCTCTTTTCTAGGGTTTGTGCAGTTGTTGCACTTAATATTGAGCATTTTAGTTTCCATTTGTTTGTGCAGTTGCTTTCTAGATGTTTGCTAGGGTTTTCTGCAGATGTTGGATTGATGATTGCTAGGGTTTGTTGATATGTTTCATAGAACATTGAGCATTTCTATAGGGTTTGTGCAGATGTTCACTACAACTTTGAGCATTTCTGTTTCAATATGTTGCAGTTTTACTCAATGATTAAATGGAGTAGCCATTTGGTTCTTCTTTACAGTAGCTGCATTGCTTACTTTTGAATATTGTTTGCAGTAGAGGATGTATGTAAATTAGCTAGTGATGTATTCTTATCCTGATGAATCAGTGTCGCTAGCAACAGGTTGAACGGATGGATGTTGATATATAGATCTTGCTGTGTGGACCAGGACGATGTCTATGGAGCTGTCTTCAGGATCGATGCTGCATCAAGATCTTTAGGTTGTGTCCTCTCTTTTCTTTTAATGCTCAGGAATGTACTATTGCAATTCTAGATTATACATATTGATAGCTAATATATTTTATGTGGGTGCTTTACTCTTCATATTTTGATGCCTATGCATTTTACTGAAAATGTAGTGTCGAGGCCAAGAATTCTTCCTGGAAAAGTAACAGTAGCAGATCTAAAATTACTCTATCTATTTTTATGTGTGCTTTATCTTTAATTTCTTGCACTGTATAAATGTTGTTTGTGAAATTTGGAATTGAATTAAAGTAAACCCAAACAGAAAACAAAGTGATTTTAATTTTCTAGCATCGTATAATTGAGGGACTGTTATCTTTCAATGCAAACTTTGCCTGTAATTTTATTAGCAATTATTATGTATGTGTTTTTTTTCTTGTTTTTAATGATGTCACTTTTAGTTAGTAGCATTATATGCAGTAGCCGTACCATGGTTAACTTTCTAGCGGTTGCACAACTGTGTTTACTATTATACAGGACTTCAGAAAAAAATACGAGCTCTTCAATATTCCACTCAATCATATATTTTAGTGGCAGCATCTCCGCATCCTTAGCTCTCTTTTGTAGGGCTTGTGCAGATGTTGCACTGAATATTGAGCATTGTAGTTTCCATATGTTTGTGCAGATGCTTGCTAGATGTTTGCTAGGGTTTCTGCAGATGTTTGCTAGATGTTTGCCAGGGTTTGTGAAGATGCTTGCTAGAACCTTGAGCATTTTTATAGGGTTTGTGCATATATTTGCTACAACTTTGACCATTTGTGTTTCAATATGTTGCATTTTTACTCAATAATTAAATGGAGTACCAATTTGGATCTTCTTTACAGTAGCTGCACTGCTTAATTATCCCGATGAATCAGTGTCGCTACCAACAGGTTGAACGGATGGATGTTGGTATTTAGATCTTGTTGTCTGGACCAGGATGATGTCTATGGAGGTGTCTTCAGGATCGGTGGTGCATCAGGATCTTTAGGTTGTGTCCTCTCTTTTCTTTTAATGCTCAGGCATGTCCTTTTTTTGTGTGGGTGCTTTACTCTTCAAATTTTCATGCCTATGCTTTATACTGAAAATGTAGTTTGGAGGACAAAAATTCTTCCTGGGAAAGTAACAGTAGTAGAACTAAAATTATTCTACCTATTTTTATGTGTGCTTTATCTTTTATGTCTAGCATTGTATAATTGTTGTTTCTGAATTTTAGGATTGAATTATAGTAAACCCCAAACAAAATACAAAGTGATTTTAATTTTCTAGCAGCGTATAATTGAGGGACTGTTCTCTTTGAATGCAAGCTATCCTATAATTTTATTAGAGATTATTATGTATGTGTTTTTGTTTTTTGTTTTTGATGACGTCACTTTTAGTTAGGTGAATGCTGCGGTTTATTATGTGTGCAATTTAGGTGTTTCCTAGCAGCAAGTATTAATGTCAAACTTACATTCTTTTTGACCAATTGAAAACTTTAGATAGCCAATGTTTAAAAACATATTTTGTTTTATTTGTTCAGGCAAGCTAACATATAGTGAGTACTGGCAACAGAAATCTGAATCACTCAATCAACTGACTAACATCAATGTGAAACAAGCAGTGGCAGGTATATCCGCTTTCTTAACTCACTCAATTATTGGTGCAACTGGAGTAGCACTTAGGAATTGTCTGAATTAGTACATGGACTGAATTTGAAACAAATGGTACTTTAGTAGTAAATGGAGTTGATGCACTGTTGTATTGTTTAAAGTAGATATGGTACCGTTTTTTGAATTTTATATGCGGTTTATATGGTTGGAGTTACGAACTTCTATGAGGTGTGCTCAATTTGATATTTCTTAGCACAACGGTTGGCAGTGGATGTTTGGCATTTCATCAGTAGATGCAACTATTGTGGGAACTGGAACATGTTTTTAATTTATGACCTAAGTGACTACAAACTTAATTAAGGTAGGTACGGACAATTAGTTCACAAAGAGTAATTTGAGATGATCCAGTGTTTATCAGGGATATTTGCAGAATAATTGTTAGTTCGTTTGCTTAGAATAACTGCACACATACATAAGGGAGACCAAGCATACTTGTAAACTAGTGTTAATTTCTATTTGGGAAATTCCATTAAAAAACTATTGCTTGACTATGCAAATTTAGGCAGTGAACTATGGTCATACCTTAAAAAGTTAGGTGTATGCCACACTTGCGATGTCCAGTTGCAGCCCAACTAATAGAATTGCCTATGATCTTTTAAGAAGCTGTCCATTTATCCAATATTGTTTATTTCTTGGAATTTGATGGTATACATGACCAGACATGATCCTAATCTGATAACTGTTATCCTTTTTCAGAAGAAAAAGATCAAGAAATTTTCATACCTAGAGGAACTCGCCTCTCGATGCTCCTTGATTACAGAAGGTACTCCTGGTGAAGTTGTCCTGCAACTCTGGGTATTTGTATCCTTCGCTATGTGTGATGGGCAAAGGGAGAGTAAGGAGGGGGGTGACGGATGGCAGAGGAGGTTATCGTATATAGCCAGGCCATACAGAGGAAGGTGGGGTAGGAGATCATGGCATATTCCGGTTCTACCATATATATTTATGCATGGTGGAGATATCTTTCCTTTTTTCAACAAAAGCACACGTCTTAAGAGATTAGAAAATATGTCAGAAATCAGAACTTACCTGATAATTAAATTGTTGAATTAGTTAAATAAACAACTTATCATTGATTGCATGACACTAAGTTACTGCCAGTAATTAAAGATCTTATCAATAAAGTATTGCCATATAAAAATGAAATATCTTACCTGTCTATTTAATTTTTATAACATGTATGTGTATTTTATTAGTTAGACATGTAATATAAATCAAGCTAAACTATATTAAATAATTTTAAATGTTTTGTTTCTGAAATATGGCAAATAACAGCCTTCTGAATTAGTTGTTTGCACAATCAAAACACATAAGCACCTAATGCATCATCGACCTTTTGCAAGGTCGACATCGAGTGAGTACGAGCGGCCGTAGGTAACAAGGGGGCGTGGAAATGTTGCAGCCCATCTGTGACAGAGCAGACTCCAACAACTTTTGCCCAGCTAGGTACATCCTCTATACAACTAAATGGTAGCAAATTGAAGAAAATTATTCCCTTTTTGCTTCCATTACCTGATATCCTCCTCTCTCATGTATCGAGGCACCGTGACTCGGCCTCATGGGCATGGTCAGGGCGAAAACGTATCCCCGGCGGCCAAGACACGGCCACGGTGGTGCAGCCTGTGGTGAGACATCCACAGACTCGAGCAACTTTGCCCAGACAGGTACATCCTCTACACGACTACACGGTAGCATCTTGAACAAAATTTGTCTTGATTAGTATAGTACCTAAGTAGTAGTACGTTATAGTACACCCAAGTTTATGTTCACCAATTACTGCACCGAACATGCAAGCCTGGGACTATATATTTGTGGGGGTCTGGTATACTGTGAGTGCTCTTATATATGTTAAGCTTGATTTAATAATTTTTCTTTGACACATATACAAAATGCATCGTCGTCTTCGTTGGCTAGGATCAAATTAGCTAAACCAAATTACATATATAATACATTACAAGGCTAGCCTTTTTAGTAATAAGAGCCATAGAGATTATGTTCTTCTCATGGGAAACAGTGATTCTGTTGGCGACAAGAAGTAAGAGGCGGTTAAGAGAGGGAGCAAAACAATCCCCAATCCACGCACACATCCTGCTCCTTCTCTGGATCCTCTCCTACAGCACAAATGATGCATCCTCTTCAGCAGATCCTCTTCCCATCCTATCCAGGAGGGGATCATCCTCATCCTCTCCAGTAGCTCATCATCTTGCTTTTCAGTATAGTAGCAACCAGCAACAGCAAGGATCCAACACCTCTGCCTCCCCCTTCTCCCACGCCATCCTGTGCTCTGTTTCTTCATTGTTAAGTTGTTAATTGCTTGTTGTTTTCAGTTGTTAATTGCTTCATGCTTTAATGGTAGCTTACTGATTTGTGCTAGCTGCTTTGCTGGTTGCCCACTGCCTATCTTATACTGGTTAGTGGATGCCCGGATGGTTAGAATATTACTGTTGGGGATAAGAGAAAGTGCACACAGTTTGGTTCCTATATCATCCCAGGCAACCTTCATCAAGTGCAAAATGTGCAGTGTGTATGCTTAGTTGCCTACCAAATTATAATTCATTGTACTGCTTAGAACTATCTAAGCCGTCCGCCTTGCCTTATGACTTGATGATTTCCTCATTTGAAATATTTATATTACCATGCTCAATTAAAGTATATTTATATTTGTACAATGGCGTTAAGCAACATTATAAGTTAAAATGTGTTTGGTTGTTGAATATCAGACTCTTTTTAAAATATATTTCTTGTGAATATACTTTGGTGTCCTGATGGCTAATTGATTTCCCTATTCAAATGTCTGTTTTCAGTGGAAATGTCTTCCTTGATCAACTTAACTTGGTGAATGTACTATCAGGGGAAGCCTTGAAGCCTTCTCATGTAAGAGTACGCTCAACTCAATTTTGATAAGTGAGTCAATTAAATCATTCTAACTGGGTGAAGGTACAAATTATTTTGCAGGCAAATCATGCAGGAAATGGAAAATGTATTTCAATAGAACTTCAACATGAGGTACATACTTCGCATCACCATATGATTTATGACAACTGCTTTTCTTTTAGTGCTGATGTTGATTGTTGTTTGTATATAGTAATAGTTATTTATAGTTAGTATTGCCAAATATATAGTTTGTGACTTCCTTGGATGCCTTGAGCTTGCCAGTCAGGCAGGGAAGTAGATTTAGGCAGGAATTATTCTTCTTGTGGGAAACAGTTAAGCTGTTGGCGCCAAGAAGAAAGAGGGGGGAAAGAGAGTGAGAGACAGACCCCCAATCCACACACACATCGTCCTCCATCTCTGTATCCTCTCCTCAAGCACATCTGCTCCCTCTTCTGCAGCAGATCCTCATCGCCTCCTGTCCAGGAGCTCCTCATCATCCTCCTCTCCAGTACCTCATGCTCCTCATATTAAGTACAGCACCAACCAGCAACAGCAAGGAACCAACACCTCTGCCTCCCCCTTCTCCCTAACAATCCTCTGCTAAATTTCTTCCATGTTAAGTTGTTGATTGCTTGTTTTTGAGACCCTGTTCATTGCTTCCTGCGTTGCTGGTTGCTCACAGCTTTGTTCTAGCTGCTTTGCTGGTTGCTCACTGCCTCTCTTATAGTGGTTAGACGATGCCTGGATGATTAGAATATTACTGTTGGGGAGAAGAGAAAGTGCACAGAGGATGGATCCTACATGGGCTCTACAACTAGCGGCAAGTGCAAGATGTGTAGTGTGTATGCTTAGTACTATCTAAGGTGTCCGCCTTGCCTTATGACTAACTGACGCGCCCAACAAGCCCCTTGACTCACCTTACCAACTTAAAAACAATGCATGGCTTTACTAAACTCATTAACGAGAAATTTCAACTCATAGTTCACATAACTTGAATGGAGTTATACAATGCAAGGAAATATAGGGTCCGTCGCAAAATCGACGTTTAATATATCCAACACACCAAACTTTATTTAAACCTATATATTTATATCCGCATGCAACAGTCCATCTTCAGTTGCTTAAAACACTCAAGGCCGCTCTAATCTCTGGCGGGATGTTTGCAGCTGCTTCGTTGTCTTTGACCATTAGCATCTGGACCGTAAGTTGGTGTCTCAGCTGAATTGGATCCTAGGAAAGGTGGAAAAACTCAATAATTTTATAAATAGTGTGGATAAAAATTAGCACACATCAACTCATCATATATGTACTCAAGCTAGTGTTCATCCAGCCCATGCTACGCATACGACCAATTTGGTGGGCCATCTCCTGTATGACAAATAAGCCAGAGTGTTTTCTGCGGCACCAAAAATATTTATTAAACATTATAACGGTATGCATCTTATGTATGCGATCAATTTAGTAGATTACCTAAGACCAGCAGAGTAAATGGTATCCTCCCCCCAATCCATGATATGGGTATTCCAACCAGGGATCCTTGTCTGCAACACATTATTGAATTCTTCCTTCAGCAATGAAATTTCCTTCCTCATCAATATGTTATGAGTGCTATCTTCAGGATCAAACGTGTTGAAAGATGGATCCATAACGACAACCCTCCTCCTCATCCGGATGACTACAAGTAACCCGTACGAGGAATCCGAAAGTTTCAACGGTAGTAGATACTGCAGCATCAGGACAAATGTCAATTGCTGTTATAATAAGTAAAACTAACTTTAAGAACGAGCGTCTCTTACTATTATAGAGTTGAACACATCATATTTAGGAAGAGGCTGGACAACAACATAGTTAACCAGCATCATTTGTGGTGGAGAGGATTGCGCGACATGTCATGTAATTCGAATCAGACATGTTGTCATCTACACTCGGAAACACGTGGTCAATAAGCTTCTCCAAGTCGTCAACCTCGTCTATAGAAGGAAGACAAATGTCTTTAGGGAGTAGTATGTTGCCTTGATCGTCGACATCCTCAGTGCCATTGCAGACCCTAAGCAAGTAATCTGCAAACCAAGTGTCATTATGAGCCCTCATGTTGGTAACGAGCCGAAGTTGCCGCATACCCTTCCATAGATCAGAACTTTGGGGTCTTGCATCAATAATCTGGCCCCGCGACCCCCTTCTGACAACCGGAAGCACCTGCCTAAAGTCCCCACCAAAAACAACAGTCTTTCCTCCAAAGGGTCGGTCGCGTATTCTCATGATGTCACGCATGCTATTGTCCAATGCCTCAACTGCTTGTCGCTTCGTCATGCTGGCCTCGTCCCATATTATCAATGAGGCCATCCTAAGCAGCTTGGCAGTCCCACTTTGCTTGGTGAAGCTGCAGGAGGCACCATCATCGCAACTCAGTGGTATCTTGAACCTCGAGTGTGCAGTCCTGCCGCCAGGCATTATAGAAGCAGCGACGCCCAACGTCGCGGTAGCGATACCAATCTTGCCCTTGCTCCTCACCTTGGCAAGCATCGTCCTGTATAAGAAGGTCTTCCCTGTACATCCAGGGCCATCAACAAAGAATACACCCCCATCACCACATTCAACAACCGCCAGTATCTCATCGTATGCAGCCCTCTGCTCCAAGTTCAGGGAAGATGCCAATTTAGTGTCATCCATGTCAAACTCAATGGTTGATTCCTCTATGACCTCTCTACACTCACCATTGGTTGGGTCAAACGCATCATCGATGATTGGAAGAGCGAAATCAACAACGTCTTTACCCATGGACTGCAACATAGCCCTAATGTCAAGCAACACCAACTGCTCCACCTCCTTGGGCAACTTGCGTGTTCGAGGATAGTCATCTGACATAGGCTCAAGGTGCCTATCCCACAAACCACGCACGTCGCCTGGCTCGCAATGCACCAAGATGGTTGTGAAGAGCCTCCTAAGAGAACATGGCATCACCCACTGCTCAGCCTCATTAAGACAGTCGTCAAGCGTGTTGTCTGCCTCGATGAGACCCAACCGTTCAGCAGCCTCTCTAAAGCCCCCACATAGCACGCCGCCCATGGTGACCAAGTCATCGAATGAGGTTTTGCCTGTAACATGGTTCAACAATACACGCATGTAGTATCGCTCCCCCTCGGCTTGGCGGACACGATGCGACCTATTTGAAAACGCTCGACCCGAGGCTTCCAAGACTTCTTTTGTTGCTGCCACGTGAAGCTTCCGGGAAAATTCTTATACAATATATGCCTAGCCCAAGGGTGTTCTTGGTTAGCCTTGAAATACTCTGTTAACATGGATTTTGAAGCTTTTTTGGAGGCCACAACGTTATTCAAGTCAGCCTGCGCATTGAATGCAACCCTGTGCATATTCGGGAGATGAAGAGGCAACTGCAAGACATGCGGGTGATTGGCGCAAAATGGAAAGCCAAATATCCTCCACATAGCCTCCGGAGGGGTGACCCATCTTGCGTCAATGTGTCTCTTGATCTCATCAATGGTCCCATCGGCGTTGGGCTGGTCAATGCTGAAAGAAGCCTTATCATGGCCCTTGTAGATGTACTTGTAAAGATATTTGATGGCCTTTATGCTAGAACAGACCTCAACATTGATGTGGCAATTGAACATTTGTAGAAGGTATGGGTTATAAGGCACAACCCATCTGTTGTCCAACATCTTCCCTCGGACCTTAGCACGTCTACCATCGTCTCTACGTCGATAAACTGGATACGAGTCCTTCCCCTGTGCTGTGTTTTCATTGAATGGCCTCGGGTATCTGCACTTGTATCCGTTTTCTTGCATGCAAACATTCTTTGGGTTGAGAGAACCGCATGGTCCGTGCATCATATGCTTTACAACCATTGCATACAATTCGGGATACTTATGCTTGTCTAGGAGCTCTGCTGATATGAGTCGGTCATACTGCTCTGGGACGATAAGCTTATATGTTGAGTCCATAATCAACAAAAAATGTGTGTGGGGAAGGCCCCTTTTTTGGAACTCGACTACGTATACATAAGCGACCACAACACCCAGGATCTGCTTCTTGAACAACATGTCCTTCATAGCCTCTAGTTTGCCATAGAACACGCGAGCCACAATATCAGGTCGGTCCTGCGCAGTCTGACCAGGCAGCAACTCATTAGTTATCTCTTCCCATTTTGGATTGCAAGTCATGGTCAAGAAGATGTTAGGCTTCCCGTATGTGTGGACAATTGCCATGGCATCCATATGCCTCTTCTTCATGTCGCGATCACCGCCTGGGTATGTTCTAGGGAGAACTATCCTTGTCCCAACAGCGCTTGCTCGCGTCTCACCGGAAGTGATCACATCAACAACTCCTTTATACAAGTCGGCCCAAATCTGCGTCTGGTTCTTCCTGAACCACCTCAACCGACAACTCTCAATCTTGACATACATGTCTACCACCCATTGCTGCAGCAGGCGTGCTCCACAAAGTATGGGATTGAAGATCGCAGGTCGTGTCTGTAGCATGTAACAGTAATAGTCTCTTACAGAGACGCACAACCTGCTATTCCCCTCTGCATGTGATCAAGTACAATCAAAATGCGGAATTATTCGAGTTAAATTATATTATTTGTAACAATACTTGTTGCCTACGGCATACCTGCATCCTCATCATCATCATGGCCCAGTTGGGGATGTAGTACAACCTCCCAAGGAACATCACGTTTAGGTAGCTTCGGATGCCAACCTAGTTCGCCCCTTGGATAAAATAGGGGATAAGACAACGGGTCATATGCCCCGGAGGTCACACGAATACTGTGCCTTTCGTTGTTGTTACCACAAAGTGTTATCCTCCGATCAAACGTTTTTGCTAGGTCGCTGCCCTCAACCCAAATTGCAGTGACCTCAGATGACAACGGTCTATTGTATCTTCTTTGGTCAAGCCTCTTATCGGTGTGTAGGTCTATCCTATAATCATCGAGGTTGTCCTTGTGTGCACCCAAATTCCTAAATTGCTGTGAGTACGGATTTTCTTTCAGTATGTCTACTAACTTCTTCACAACATGCTGGTCTAACTGCTTGGTGGCCGCCTTACGATGAGTAATGGTTGGGTCGTCATCATAGAAGTATAACTGCAGATGTTCTGGATGGGAGCTAGGGCCGAACGAGTGCACATTGTGGTAGATGGTGTCGTGTGCCCGGAATGTGTACACCTCGGACCTCATGTTTGTGTAGTTCTCATCGAGACTGACGCCAAGGGTTGTGAAGGTGAAATGCCCGTTGAAGAACCGTATGTTCTCCCGAAAATGTCTAGAATCTGCATCCATGCTAGACCATAGTCTCATCAGCTCTGGGACTGGTTCAGGTTGTTTAAGTTCGATCTGTCCATTGCGACAGTAGAACCCATCAGTCTCAGACACAAACTTTTTGGCATTGCAGTGTTTGCAGTTTGCGTCTAGTTTCAGGACGTGAGTGGTGTCTGGGATGTTTGTGTAGACAAAGTCTAATGGGTCAACATCGCTAGGTATAGCAGACGACATGCTCGTTTCATCAACATCCTCAATTGTGTCATTATCTGATCCTGTAGGCATTTGTTGAGGCAGGATTGTGAAAAAAGCAATCACAATTAACTATAATTGCACTTAAGCTCAACGACTTTGAAGTTCCGACTAACCCATACCTTGGTCGCGAAACATGTAGTACTCCTCATCCATCAAGTCGGATGGTATCGGTTCATCGCCCATGATGGGGTCTCCGAACACATCGTTGTCAACTGCATTATAGATGTCGCGAATGTGTCAAGAGACAACATGATGCCAGAACAAAGTTGCTTAGAATTAGAATAAGAACAAGACAAAATCATTTTCCATACCAATGGTGCTAACACCGTAATTTGGCACTACCGGTGGATTGTCCCATCGGATGAATCATCTTCGGTGCCCCATCTGAGGGGTATTGCGCGGCAGCTGGATGCGGGACATTCAGAGGTAGAGTTTGCTAGGTTTGGACGAGGGAGTGCAAGGGATTCTTTGCATGGGGTGTTTTTCCTTTTAGCATAACTTGCCTTCCTTAGAGCACTTGACTGGCCCTTCTCAATAACAGACATGCTTTTGCGGCGTTGCACACGCTTCCCTCGGATCTTTTCATTAATTCCTTCTCTGTCATCAACCGTTAGTTCACCCTTTTTCTTCTGATAACAGGTTCGGCTACGTGAGTTTCTATGCTCCCTCATAGCTCAGTCATTGTCATGGGTAACATCAGACGCTCCTAATGATGAAGGGGGTAATGCTGCTTCAATGTGTGCAATGTCTGTATAGCTTGTGCCATCATGGGTGTCTTTAGGAACAACATTGTGAAAATGTCATTAGAACAATCTGATGTAATGGATAATGAATATTACCACTACTTGTTGCTACTCAAATAGAAATCATGTGCATTAAGATCAAGCATTTGACGCTATGCTGCGTGCCTACTATTCTCTAAAAGAATATGCAGGTATGAGGAAAAAAATGATTACTTCAATGTTAAATTAAAGGGATTGGTTTACCTGATGTAGATAGTGGGTCTTTATTTTCATCTGCTTTCAGCTGATCCTTTTTCCTCCGATAAGAAGCTCTTCTCAGTGCATTTCTATGATTTCTCTTCCGCTCTTCCTTGGTTAATTGACTGGTTTCTTCAAGAACATTGAAGTGAACATCTGCTGTCATTCATGGCACAGTATAAATGTAGAGAGCAAAACGTAATCTGACCACACATTATGACATATCATGCTCAAGTTGTTTACCTTTTAAAGTATTCTCATAAACCAGACCAGCTGTGACCATAGTTGTAGCAGTGAAAACAGTTTCATTATTCGACAATGCTGTATAGTCGGAGCTAGAATGGTTGCCTGGTAAAAAAATGTTAATAATACATACTCATAACTTATTGGTTAAAACCTTAATCTACTGGTACTCTTAATGTTGGTTAGAATATTTAAATCCTACCAGGTAAATTAAGGGCCCGGAAATTCTCTTCTTGCAGATCCCGATCCATTTTCCGCCGATAAGAAGCTCTCCTCAGGGCGTTTCTATGATCTCTTTTGCGATCTTCTTCCGTTCTTTGCGGATTCTCTTTGGTCTCAATCAACTCATCTAATTCAACATGCGTGGTGAGTATTTTAACTTCATATATCAACAGTACTATGACCTTGCTCTTATATATACCATGAGTACCTGATGTACCTGCTATCGAATTAGTAGGTTGAAACGTTCGTGATATCACTTAGGGTACGACGTTGAACGATGTGCACATCGTTTTGTTGTTTTTTCAAATTTTCTGTCTTGCTAATGCGATAAGATGCTCGCCTCCACGCGTTGTTAAGTTCCCTATGATCTACAAGATGAATCAATAGTGTAGTAGTTAGTGAATGAAATAAGGCCCACTTTTCTATTAAGGTTAGCTTGACAACTCACTTATATCACATTCATACCACATGCAAATTTTAGTCAGCACAACCATGTTAAAGAACTCACCAGAATTTGTCAAGGAGGGCTGATGAACCTCTTGCAACAACATAGTATCTTTATCCTTCTTTTTCCGATAAGCACCACGCCTTTGTGCGTTGAACTGCTCATTTGTTGTCTCAGCGTAGTCTATGCAATTGACGTTGTTTGCATCATGACAAAATTAATAACTACTAAACAGATAGAGCAGAAAACACATATGTTCAATGATGAGCCACTACCGATCACGTCAGTATCGATTGTGGATAAGCGTCCATGTGCATACCTTTTACCACTGTCGCCCCATCTAATGCATCATTTGAAGGTTCACAGCCTACAACTTATCAATAAAAGAACCAGGGTAACATGTATCAGAAGGTGAACACACTTGAATTTAAGTTAGAGCAACTGAAATGCCAGAATCGAGAATTAGATTACTCAAAGACAACAACGAAGCATCATGCTGATCCCCAACCAGTTGCGATAATGATCCAACTGTAGAGTTGATACAAGTAGGAAAATAAAAACAATGTTATTTAGGAGAAAATATATGGAGCTATGATTCTTGTAATCATAATTATAGATGAGTAAATACCATTTTTATCTGTGCAAGATTGTCCTGTTAGTATACTCGGGGCCGAGAATGGAGCTTCATTAAGCTCTACAACCAGGTTCGGGAGTTCTATAGAGTTATATCCAGGATTATTAAAAGGCGAATGACACAGGTGACAATGTATGCAGCAACAAAATGAACAATATTGAGAGAAGCATCTTACGTGGAACCATAGCATAATTTTCAACAACATTTTCAGCTACGGGGATGATGTTTGCATTGTTATCATCAACATTTCTCCCACTTGAAAGGACTGCAAAACATTGTGCATATAGCTTGTCAATATAACAGAACCCATGATTTTCACTTTCTGATAGAATTGCAGCATACCGGTAGTAACATCAACTTCTGGTATGTGTTCAACTGGCTTGCTTTTTGAATTACCCATCCGCACCTCTGTAAGGACAGCACACTAACATTGAATGACATTATACTAACGTGAAATATGAATTGGCACAATTTCAGATAAGTAGAATTCTTGATTTACACAGTTGCGATAATGATTGTGATTCAAATGCTGTTCATTGGAATGTAGTATGCATTCAGTTTCTTATATATGGTATATACATCACAATGGCGTCAGTTTCTTTTTACTTATCAGTAATTGAAATCATTTGCCTATTTCAATAAGTGTGCTCACTTTATATTGTTTTTGTCACTTATTGCTGGTGATGTTGCTGTGAGCTGCAAAATCAAGAAGAGTTGTCAGTTGCTGCTTCAGATGACAAGGCACAGAGGTAAATCACCACTTGATAACTCCTAAAGTGAGTGTCACTTATGTCATGATACAAAAAACTGAATATTCATATAAACCTGGGCCTATATGGCACAAACTCAACAACTATCTTGTCATTGGTTTGCTTCCTTAGTTGTGTCACTCATTTGCCAGCATTGGTGTGTGTTATGCTCCTGAAGTTTGAATACTGGGTTGTCGTACTGTGCTACTGCTGTTCATAATATGTTACACGCCTAAAAGGATGCAATTAGTTGTGACACTCAGTTTCCATCCTTATGCTCCTGATGTTTGAACACTGGGTCGTCGTACTGTGCTATTAGAGATTATGCAAATAGCAAATTTGATGCTGGTGTAAATGGCATAAACTCGGCTTATATGTTATGATTATTTGCTTCTGCAATCAGTTTCCAGCATAACACATATTTGATCCTGGTGTGAATGGCATACAATCTAATTTCCTCTTACCTGGGATTTGTTGGGATTTGTTGTCACTTGCTGCTTCTCTGCTTCTGATGATCCGGCACCGAGTTCAATCGCCACCTGCAAACTGGCAAAGTGAGTGTTTGTATGTACATGCAAATACAAATATGGTTATGATGTTTGCATGTAAACTTGGTGTCAGTTATGTGCAGATGGAGCATTGTGATGAAGTTGTGAGATGCATAACTGAAAACTGTTGCCACCGAGTTGACTCACCACCTCCAAAACTAGAAAGGTGAGTCATATTTTTTAGATGATCCAAAAACCAGAAATACAAATCATGGTATTACTTGCTGATCGTTTGAACAATAAACTGGAAATAACTCAAGTTTCTATCTAAATTTGCGGTGGCATTCTGAAGGTTTGCGGAATAGTTGATCATACTTCGTGCGTACTCAAATTTGCTTCTGTTGTTTGTATGTAAACATGGTCTCAGTTATGTGCAAATAACCGTTGCGAGTTGCGTATATGATAACTGTTGCCACCGAGACGACTCACCACCTGCAAAACTGGAATGGTGAGTCCTATTTTTTAGATGATACAAAAACCAGAAATACAGATCATGGTATTTCTTTCTGATCGTTTGAACAATAAACTGGAAATAACTGTTGTTTCTATCTAGATTTGCGGTGGCATTCTAAACGTTTGCGGAATAGTTGATCATACTTCGTGCGTACTCAAATTTGCTTCTGCTGTTTGTATGTAAACATGCTCTTAGTTTTGTGCAGATAACCGTTGCGAGCTGCGTAACTGGTAACTGTTGCCACCGAGACGACTGACCACCTGCAGAACTGGAAAGGTGAGTGCTAGTTTTTAGATGAACTGGAAAGGCAACGAATTCTGAAGATATAAACTTGGATTCGGTTCTGTGCAGATATAAGCAAAGAATTCTGAAGATGTGGAAGTCAAACTGGGTGACATTAGGATGAATGCCCATAAGATTTGTAAACGGGTTCCAATCCCCCGTACCTAGGTCTCCTAAAATTCAAAAAATTTGTAAGATTTGTAAAATTTGTAAGATTTGTAAACGGGTTCCAATCCCCTGTACCTGGGTTATTAGAGGCATACCTAGATGATAGCGGTTGACGGCGGCCAACCTTGAAGGGTGACGCCGATCCTGATGATCAGCGGCGTATCATACGGGAAAGGGGTTGGTCGCTACGCGGAACAAACGGCTTGCAGTCCGGTGGCGGCGGGAAAGGTGTTGAGCGGCGATGGCGGCGGCGAACGGTTGAGTGGCGATGGTGGCGGCGTAGGGTTGAGAGGCGGTAATGGGAGAAGAGGGTACGAAGCGAGGATAGGGACGAATCGAGGGCAGGACGGTACGGCTGCGAGGGTTTCAGCTGGGACGAATCGGTCCGCCGGTCTCAAATGGGACGAAACGGTTAATTTTCGTAGGTTAACCATTGTAGATTTTTTTAGGGCGGTTTTTTCAGGACGTTTTTCATAGATTAGCGTGTTACCATCCCGTTTTTTCTGTCGGAAGTGGGGAATCGGTGGGTAGCGGTAGGTTGCATCGGGGACGAAAATTGACCGCGCATGGTGGGACGAAAATTGACCGGCGGAGACTACCAACTGCTGCATTAGGAGTAGAGAATGTATACCTTGCTGCTTTTTCGTCAAAATAATAATAAAATCTCTTTACTGCAGTTCAGCATCATTTTATTTAGCACCCACCGTGGGCTTTAACGTGTCCAGCCCACGACACCTAACCCTAACCCTAGGTGTTGGGCTCTCGATCGATATCTTTCATCGTCGCTCGCGCTGTAGTACTTCACTTTCAGCCTCCGCCGCCGCGTCAGTTAGTGAGGGCGAGATGGCGGCCAGCCGCCGCCGCCACGCCCGCTCGCCGGCGGTAGCGCCGCTGGAAGACGACGACCTGCTCTCCGAGATCCTCGTCCGCCTTCCCCCGCAGCCCTCCTCCCTCCCGCGCGCCTCCCTCGTCTGCAAGCGCTGGCGCCGCCTCGTCTCCGACCCCGCCTTCTGCCGCCGCTTCCGCCTCCGCCACGGCCGCAACCCTCCTCTCCTCGGTTTCTTCGACATATTTTGTGACATCTCCTTCATACCTACTCTGGAGGCCCCCGACCGTGTCCCTCCCGGCCGCTTCTCCTTGCAGCTCGACGACGGGGACGGCGACTTCATGTCCCTTGGATGCCGCCATGGTCTCGTGCTCATCTACCTTAGGAAGCGCCTCCAGATCCTGGTGTGGGACCCCGTCACCGCCGACCAGCACCGCCTCGCCATTCCCCCTGTGGTTGCGGCATGTAGGGGGGAGACTCTGATCAACGGGGCGGTGCTTCGCGATGCTGGAGACGTCCAACACTTCCAGGTGGTCTTGGTAGTGGCATATGATGACGACCAACAACACAGACAAGCGCTCGCCTGTGTTTACTTGTCGAAGACAGGCTTATGGGGAGATCCCATCAAAACACTCCTTCCACACCAGGCAGTCCAAGCCGATGTAATCAGTTTTCCCACCGTGGTTTCTACAGATGTTGCTGTGCTGGCTGGAGATTCCCTTTACTGGCTGCTTGTTGGGAATTTCACTGGCATTCTCGAGTTTGATTTGGAGAAGCAGAGGCTAGCTGTGATACGACTGCCAAAGGAGGTCAGCTGCTGGAAGCTTATGCGGGCAGAGGGCGGTGGGCTTGGTCTCCTCAGGATGCCAGATTCAAACTGCAACACCCAGTTATGGAAGAGGAAGACCAATTGTGATGGTGTTGCTTCATGGGTGCTTGGAAGGACTATGAATCTGGAGAATATACTTCCCCTGAAACCAGAGGAGAAAGGGGCCATTGCGATACTAGCGCTTGCTGAAGGCAATAATGTGTTGTTGCTGTGGACTATTATCGGCCTCTTCGTGGTCAATCTTGAGTCATTAAAGTTCAAGAAGCTTTTCAAAACTATGATAGTTTCTCAGTATTATCCATTTGAAAGTGTCTACACTGCAGGTAATACCATGTCTTACGCCGCGGTTAGAACAAAACTAAGTTATGTTTCGATAAGTGGCTGATGAAATTATGTTCACATCATTTTGTGTTAAGCCGACAGTTTTAAGTAGTGTCGTACCATTTGTTTATTTTGCTGCTTCATGACCAGCAGTGTCATGTACTTATGTCCTGATGCTTGTGTGGTACTCCCTCCGTTCATTGTTATAAGAGATGTTTAGAATATTTCAGTATGGATTACATACGGACTGAAATGAGCGAACAACACACTAAAATGCATCTATATACACCCGATTCAGAAAAAAACAGAACATCTTATAATAGTGAACGGAGGGAGTAGCTTTTAATGTAATGACTATGTTATAGAAAAAAAATCTATTAGTTGTATCTAATTTACTTTATGTTCTTTAGCCTGGCAGTTCCTATCATATGAATATCCATACAATAAAACAATCATTACCTGTGTTTGAGAAAATAAACAATGGTAAGCATTTTTTTGTACAATAACTTCACTAAGTGTTATCTTACCCGCCTATTGATAGATGCAAGAATTGTCTACTGGTACTGTTTGTGAATAGCTGGAGCCCCATTTTTTTTGACTGATGTGATGCACAACAGTTGGAAATTAACTACATAAAAAGCCAGTTGAACCAACTAGGTAGCTCAATAGGTACATTTGGAAGCTTAGTTAGCCCTAGCTATATTTCTTTCATTCAGTTTTCTCATATCTGCTGATATTGTTTATGATCTTAAATCCATAATAACTACTTGATTTTAAATTTTGGTGCATGTTTGAGAAAAAAAAACAATGGACACCAAGATTGGCAAAAAGAGAAGTGATAGCTGAACTAAAGTTCGCTGTTGCTGCGTTTTGATATCTGCAACATGTTGCAGCTATACATGCCTTAGCTACTAATTAAGTCAGGATGTTCACTTGTGACAATTGCCGACGTTCTGTTGTTCTCAAACCAGTGATAAATAGCATGTTTACTGGTGGTGAAACTGAAAGAGAAACGAGTCTTGCCTTTTTGGTTGGTACAATTTCAATGAAGATTATTGTTCTACCTGCAGACGAGGTGGATCCTACCTTCTGGGCACCTTGCCGATAGATCCTGGTAGGAGAAGTGCCGTCCGATCGTGTCATTGCAGTTGGAGAGTCCCAGCTATTTTTCTGTTTTTTTTGTGTTCGAACCTGTTTCATGCCAGGACATACAGCTGACCGGATCACCTTTTTTTGGGTCGATTAGTACTAGTTGCTTGCTGCAGGATCTAGGTGATCAACGTTGCTGGGTCTTTAGTTGGTTATTGAAGGATCTAGATGATCAGCGTTCCCGGATCATTGATTAGGTTATGGTCAGCTTGTTTTTAGATGAGAGTTAAATTTCGAGTTGAAAAGCGGAAGGGTCTCACCAAATCCGTTGCTTGTTAGTTATGTTCCTGAGAGGGTATCTGAGAGTTGCTAGTGTGAACATTGATCTAATCAATCTGGGCGCCAGTTTTGGCTTCAGTTTCTTGCATCTTGCTTGATTTGAAGTGTATGCTACCACTATAGTTCATTGTTGCTTCGTTGAGCACTGTGAAAGATTGGGTGCCAACACCCTCGCTTTAGCGTCTTGCTAGTTTGTGCATCATCACAAAAATAGTACTCCCTCCGTTTCTAAATATAAGACCTTTTAGAGATTTCAATACAGACTACATACGGATGTATATAGACGCGTTATAGAGTGTAGATTCACTCATTTTGCTCCGTATGTAGTCTGTATTGGAATCTCTAAAAAGGCTTATACTCCCTCCGTTCCTAAATGTAAGTCTTTGTAGAGATTCCACTATAAACTGCATACAGATGTATATAGATGCATTTTAAGTTTAGATTCATTCATTTTGCACCGTATGTAGTCCATCTAGTGAAATCTCTAAAAAGACTTATATTTAGGAACGGAGGGAGTAGTATTTAGGAAGGGAGGGAGTATGAGGTAGCTGCATGTTTTTCCTCAAGATAAAATAATACAACAGTTCGAAGTTGAAAACAACTACATGAAAACTAGCTTGCACCAACTGAAATATGAAATGGGTAGCTCACTAGGTGTGTTTGAAGCTAAAAGATAGTTCTATTTGTTTCATTCAATATTAGTATCTCTACTTATCTCGCTCCTAATCTTAAATCCATAATGACGAATTTTCTTGAAATTTACTAGATAATTGTTCCTTTTACCACTTTTAGGAGAGTCCTGCTACGAGCGAGTAGCAAGTCCATTTGTACTAGGGAAAACTAATACATTGAGTTCATTTTTTTTCGGTCTAAATTTGTTTGAAGATAATCTAAATCTGAACTTGCTAGAATTTATTATGTGATCTTTTTCAGGCTAAATTTATTTGAATATAATCTAAATATTAATAGCCTTGATCTATATTTTCCAATATGGCATGGAATGAGCTTAAAAGTTATGTCTCTTCTGAGTTCTGCCCAGCTAATGGTCTGAGTGTGCATCTTCATTTATTAAAAAAAAATACTATAGCATCTTCATTTTTATGATAGTAATCAGTTTATACTGTTTTTTGAATATTCATTAACTTTGATAGTGGGTATGTTTTTTGTAATATGTTCCTAATGTTGTTTCAAAATTGGTTCCTTTTTTTATTTGAACTACAGCTGTGAGTTCATCTAAACATCTTTTTGATGCCTCTCGTATCTATTTGGCTTTTCATTGGCTTGTTATTGGTTATTTGACTTCTTATGCTTGCAGAAACAGACATTGGTGGTGGACATGATGGAGTTGATCTTTTGCACAAGACATAAGATGATTGTCCAGTTATATATGCTATGTGATGTACCGGTTGAGCAGGTACACATATCTTCTGCATGTATGTGTTATCTGAACCGTTCTTAAAAAACGTACTGCTTTGCCTTTTGTTGTCATTTCTCAAGTACCAAATTGCAAGAGAGGACTCTTCAGATTTTCTCTACAACTCTTTGCTTAGCTATAGCCCACCTCCTATCATGCTTTGATGCCAGGCTAAATCTTTAATCTTGTCTCCATACTCCCAAAGTTCCTGCTGGGTAATGAGTGGGTTCTTCTCCCTCTAGCCCCTCCAGTGATTGATGATACAGGACCTTTCCTCATTCCCTGCCTGTTTATGCATATGTTTTGTGCCTGCTCAGAGATTAGAATGATTTCATGCAGGCAGTAGCAAATGAACTACAAACCCTCTCGCCTCTCCTGTGCTTCTGCGATTTATTTCTGCTTTACTTTTACTCGTTGCTGCATTACCTTTAACTTCTGTTTTCTGTGGCCATGGTTCTATCATATCCTAGTTTGCTTTGAATGTTGTCCCGTCTACACAAGTGATTTATAACTAACAGTACCTGAGAATTTGGTTTGAAAGTTCTTTTTTTATATGGACTTATAGAATTGCCATTCCATGTTGCTGCTTATTTTGGATCATTGTGATACCTACTGAACTACGATTGTCGCAATATTTGAAGAGTATACCTTCGTTAAATCTTATACTGCTGCTTATAGAAGAGTTTTATGGATGACTATTCTAGTTTTAGGTTGTTTTGTTAAACATTTTCCCAGCATGTCATTTGGTGTCTGCCAAACTTGCGTAAATATGTAATTGGCTATTAGCCACTATTATAATTTGGCAGCTCTAAACTGTACGTAGTATGCTTTGTGTGGAGTATTTTTTTTTTCAGTTTTGGCCACTATTGATGTTTAATACTTCATACAAAACACATGATCAAAATATAATGACTAGATTCACTATGAAAACTGCCTTTTCTCAATAATGCCATTTTTTATTTTTACTAGCATGTTACCATTAAAATAGCGGTGAAAGTATTGCTTGATACTTAGAGAGTAGTATAAAAGACATTTCGGACCAAAAGAAGTTTCTGGTATAGTAAGAAGACGCCTGACCCATTGCTTGAGCCTTGTATTGCAAGTTGATGAAATTCGATTTGTTTGTGACTAGCTAGCTCATTCATTTCTAAAAAGCATGCCATGAGCTAGAAACCAGACATCTATGCTATCTTACTCTACGCAGACCAAATGTAGCCAAAAACCAGACATCTATGCTATCTCACATCTAAGGTGTGCTACTGCACTACAGATTACCGGTTCTCTGGTTCAATTGTTGGTTCTATCTAATAATGCTGAGGGTTCTACTTTGGGGCTTTTTGACACGATTTTCAAAATTCTGAAGCTGATGTTTTTCTGTTTCTAGCCATAGAAAATTATGATATCAACTCCAATAGCTTTTCCTGATTGAATAATACATTTTGTTTGACTGATGATATTGCTTGCTCTGCAGGAATCTACAGTTACATTTTGTTGGCTGAGATGCAGAAGTTGCTTGTCAAGTGTAGTTTCTTCCATCTGTATGCTTGACGCCGAGATTGAGCCTCTATGTAGCATGCACTCTTACAGCTCTGGAGTGAACCTGTAGGAATTAATCGCCTGTGATTTGCTAATTTCCGTAGACATTCGTCGACTGGTACTTGCTTCGTGGTTTGCTTAATTTGCCTTGTGAGGCAAGCATGTTGTCGTGAGCTTAACTATCAACTGATCTTGCTTGCATTTTATTATCTTCTGTGTTGTATCAGCAGGGAGAGATTTCGACGTCCGATTTGTCTGTTTTTCTTTTCTTTTACCTATTCTCTACCTGGTTCCGAGCTCAGTATCTAGAAGCTTAATTAGTTCCGAGCTCCTGTATGGTGAAACGCAGCTGGTGCTGGCGATGCTGGGAAGGGCTTGTTTGCTAACGGAAACAGAAATGACTACCATATTTTTTTTTAAGAAACAGCTCTTCAAAAGTGAGTAGCGGCCTAAAAAACTGAAGATGTTTTTGATGCATTCATGGCTGAGCTCCCATGTAACTTCGATCTGTTATCTAATTTCTGGCACGATTAGCCAACTTGCTTCACTTAAATTGTGTGGCGCTCAGTACTACTCCCTCTGTTCCGAAATATAAGTTGTTGGGGGCAAATGTTCCGACCAGGTGAAAATGGGCAAATGGACGTTTATACCCTCAATTTAAATTTTGAATCAGGTCGCTGGATTGTCTTCCACCTTTGCCCCCGCCCTCCACCTCCGCTTTCGCCCCCGCCCTCCACCTCCACCCATGCCGTCCTAGGGCTCCTCCTGGCCTGTGCGCGCCCAGGTGGTGCTCTGCTGCTACCTGCTGATGGAGGCGGGCTGCTCCTGTCCGCTGGTGGAGTCGAGTTGCTGCTCTACTGCCGGCTGCTGGTGAAGGCGAGCTGGTGCCCGTGCGCGCCCAGGGGAGCTGCTGCCGCTGAAGTACTCACTACACACAGGAGTTGTTGCCGCTGAAGTACTTGCCGCTGCGCAGGAGCTGCTCGCCTAGGTTCATCTCCTCGCCCAGTACCCGCTCTGCATCAATTTGATGATCATAAACAATCTAATGATCATAAACACTTGCTCATCTGAGTAAACAATTTGATGATCATAAACCAGAGTAATTCAAAGAGATATTTGCTGCCAAGAATTCAAGAGAAGAGTAATTCAAGAGATAATTGCTGCCAATGATTCAAGTGTTACTCCATCAGTATTTGTTCAGATTATTGTACAGTGTACAGACTTGGTACTGAATTTGGCATAACTTTCAAATTATTGTACCACTAATATGTGCATATATAGATGTACTGATGGACTAGAAGAATGCCAAATGAATATACTTGGAGTATACTGATGGAGTATGAATTAACCTGTACCGTACATAAAGCAAAATTCAGAACAGTGTGCGTATTACTTCAAAGCAAAATACTCCTTTCAAACTTCTTGTAGTCCTTCAAAAATGAAATAGAAAAAGGAAAATGTTTTAGTTTACTTTGATTAACAGAAAAACTCCTACTCCAAATTGCTACTTTAGGTTTAGCAAGTACTCCAGGTTTAGCAAGTTTCAAGTTTATCTTGATTAACAGTAGCAGAAATTAGCGGCTAATCCAGAAATGTTTCAGTTTAGCAAGTTTCCATTGATTATCTGCTAATTAATGGAGTAGTATCCATCACCTAAAAACTGTTGTATCAGTAGAAATAGTGCAATACCTGTTGTTTCATAAACTACATTTCCAGAAACTGTTGTACTCCAGTTTGTGCAGACATTTTAAGTACTTGGCTCTTGTTTCAGTACTTGGCTCCATGGGCAGGAGAGAACCTGCAGCATTTAACAACATTTCAGGCAAATCTTCGCTGGAAAAAAGAGAGTACTGCATTAAATCTGATGATAGCATTTCAGACATTTTCAAGCAAATCAAAGCATTTAACAGCTAGACTTTCACTGTAGCATTTCTGGCATTTTCAGACATACTCCTAGACTTCACTGTAGCATTTCAGGCAAATCATACTCCTAGTAGATGGAGTCGATGAAAAAGAGAGAACTTATAACTAAGAGCTCCCAATTCAAAATCAGTCTTCAAAATGTAGCATTTCATACTCCTATTCTTGCATTTTGAAGCATTTAACAACAAACCATACTCCTAGACTTACATTTTGAAGCATTTAATAGCAAATCATACTTCAAAATGGTTGTTGCCATTGTAGCATTTTGAAGCATTTAACAGAAAATCATACTCCTAGACCTGTAAAATGGTTGTTGTCACTGTAAAAATCATAGACTAAAAATGCTGTCATCTGGATTACACATGTTCTTTTTCTCATTAAAGGATCATGAGAGACAACTACTGAAAATAGACTAGAGTAAAAAATATATGAGAACACACACACAACAAAATATGACTAGAGTAGTACAATTCAGATTACATCATCATTTTCATTTCATCTTTGGCCAACAATTTGATGAGCATTTGATTCAACTGGCCAATAATTTGATCTAACCATTTGACAGAATCTGAATCTACTGAGAAGCAGCAACAGTAGTACCTGAAAGCAGCAGAAGATGGTTATCCCAGACCTCAACTGCACTCCACCTGCAGAAGATGAAATGGATGATGATGATGCATGAGTACAAATGGATGAAGATGCAGGAGTACAAATGGATGAAGATGCAGAAGTACAACATGCAGGTACAGCTACATTGGCATTTCAGAAATTTCCAGTTAATGATGGAAGAAAAAAATCAGTTAAATTACAAAATACAGTTCGATGATATGATCATATCATCATTTGATCATTTGATGATATGATCATATCATCATTTGATCATTTGATGATATGATGGTATAATCATTTAATCATTTGATGATATGATCATATCATCATTTGATCATTTGCTCATGTTTATTTGACCATTTTTCCTTGATCATTTGATCATTTTTTTCCTTTGTTGTATTTCTTCGTGCAGGTGTTGAGCAATAAGTTAAAAAAAGGGATGGCCTCGATGACAAGCAAAAGTATGCTGCTTATGTTGCAATGCACACACTGTTGATACGTCTCCAACGTATCTATAATTATTGATTGTTCCATGCTATTATATTATTTGTTTTGGATGTTTAATAGGCATTAATATGCTATTTTATATTATTTTTGGGACTAACCTATTAACCGAGGGCCCAACGCCAGTTTCTGTTTTTTTTGTGCCTATTTTAGAGTTTTGCAGAACAGGAATACCAAACGGAGTCCAAACTGAATGAAACCTTCGCGATGATCTTTCTTGGATCGAAAGCAAACTAGAAGACTTGGAGATGAAGTCGGAGATGCAACGAGGAAGCCACAAGGCAGGAGGGAGCGCCTAGGGGGGTAGGGCGCGCCCCCACCCTCGTGGGCCCCTTGTAACTCTCCTGACCTAGTTCCTTCACCTATATATACTCTTATACCCTGAAAGCATCTAGGGGAGCCATGAAACCACTTTTCCGCCGCCGCAACCTTCTGTACCCGTGAGATTCCATCTAGGGACCTTTTCCGGCGTCCTGCCGGAGGGGGATTCGATCACGGAGGGCTTCTACATCAACACCATTACCTCTCCGATGAAGCGTGAGTAGTTTACCACAGACCTTCGGGTCCACGTTATTAGCTAGATGGCTTATTCTCTCTCTTTGATTCTCAATACCAAGGTCTCCTTGATGTTCTTAGAGATCTATTCGATGTAATATTATTTTGCGGTGTGTTTGCCGAGATCAGATGAATTGTGGATTTATGATCAAGATTATCTATGACTATTATTTGGTTCTTCTCTAAATTCTTATATGCATGATTTGATATCTTTGCAAGTCTCTCTGAATTACCGGTTTAGTTTGGCCTACTAGATTGATCTTTCTTGCAATGGGAGAAGTGCTTAGCTTTGGGTTCAATCTTGCGGTGTCCTTTTCTAGTGACAGTAGGGGCAGCAAGGCACGCATTGTATTGTTGCCATTGAGGATAACAAGATGGGGTTTTCATCATACTGCTTGAGTTAATTCCTCTACATCATGTCATCTTTCTTAATGCATTACTCCGTTCTTTATGAACTTAATACTCTATATGCATGCTAGATAGCAGTCGATGTGTGGAGTAATAGTAGTAGATGCAGGCAGGAGTCAGTCTACTTGACACGGACATGATGCCTATGTTCATGATCATTGCCTTAGATATCGTCATAACTATGCACTTTTCTATCAATTGCTCGGCAGTAATTTGTTCACCCACCATAATATTTGCTATCTTGAGAGAAGCCACTAGTGAAACCTATGGCCCCGGGTCTCTTTTCCATTATATTGAATCTCGTTTACATCTTGCTAGTTTCCAATCTACTATTTTACAATCTTTACTTTCCAATCTATAAACCAAAAATACCAAAAATGTTTACTTTACCGTTTATCTATCTCTATCACATCTCACTTTTGCAAGTGACCGTGAAGGGATTGACAACCCCTTCATCGCGTTGGTTGCAAGTTGTTGGTTGTTTTTGGAGGTATTCGGTGACTTGTGCGTTGTCTCCTACTGGATTGATACCTTGGTTCTCAAAACTGAGGGAAATACTTACGATACTTTGCTGCATCACCCTTTCCTCTTCAAGGAAAAACCAACACAAGCTCAAGAGGTAGCAATAAGGATTTCTGGCGCCGTTGCCGGGGAGATCTACGTCAAGTCAAGCCATACCAAGTACCCATCATAAACTCTTCTCCCTTGCATTACATTATTCGCCATTCACCTCTTGTTTTCCTCTCCCCCACTTCTAAAATGATTTTCGAAAACCTTTGCTTTTTTCTTCACCTTTCTTCCGTTCGTCTCTTTTTGCTTGCTTTTGTGTGCTTGTGCGTTGGATTGGTTGCTTTGTCACGATGGCTCAAGATAACACTAAATTATGTGACTTTTCCAATACCAACAACAATTATTTTATTAGCACTCTGATTGCTCCTACTACTAATGCCGAATCTTGTGAAATTAATGCCGCTTTGTTGAATCTTGTTATGAAAGATCAATTTTCTGGCCTTCCTAGTGAAGATGCCGCACCCCATCTAAACAATTTCGTTGATTTGTGTGATATGCAAAAGAAGAAAGATGTGGATAATGATATTGTTAAATTGAAGCTATTTCTGTTTTCGCTTAGAGATCGTGCTAAAACTTGGTTCTCATCTTTGCCTAAAGATAGTATTGATTCATGGAATAAGTGTAAAGATGATTTCTTCTCTAAGTACTTTCCTCCCGCTAAGATCATCTCCCTTAGGAACGATATTATGAATTTTAAGCAACTTTATCATGAGCATGTTGCACAATCTTGGGAGAGGATGAAATTGATGATACGTAATTGCCCTACACATGGTCTGAATTTGTGGATGATAATACAAATTTTTTATGCTGGATTGAATTTTGCTTCTAGAAATCTTTTAGATTCGGCCGCGTGAGGCACTTTTATGGAAATCACTTTAGGAGAGGCTACTAAGCTCCTAGATAATATTATGGTTAATTATTCTCAATGGCACACCAAAAGATCCACTAGTAAAAAAGTTCATGCGACTGAAGAGATTAATGTTTTGAGTGGAAAGATGGATGAACTTATGAAATTATTTGCCAATAAAAGTATCTCTTCTGATCCTAATGATATGCCTTTGTCCACTTTTATTGAGAATAATAATAAATCTTTTTTTTTCATTCGAATAATAATAAATCTATGGATGTGAATTTTGTTGGTAGGAACAATTTTGGTAACAACGCGTATAGAGGCAATTTTAATCCTAGGCCGTTTTCTAGTAATTCCTCTAATAATTATGGTAATTCCTACAACAATTCTTATGGAAATTTTAATAAGTTTCCCTCTGATTTTGAGAATAGTTTTAAAGAATTTATGAGTTCGCAAAAAAAATTCAATGCTTTGATTGAAGAAAAATTGCTTAAGATTGATGAGTTGGCTAGGAACATGGATAGAATTTTCTCTTGATGTTGATTCTTTAAAACTTAGACCTATCCCACCTAAGCATGATATCAATGAGTCTCTCAAGCCCATGAGAATTTCCATTGATGAATGCAAAGAAAGAACCGCTAAGATGCGTGCTAAAAAAGATTGGTTTTTAAAAGCGTATTCTTCTAGTTTTCATGATAATAATGATGAAGATCTAAAAGTGATTGATGTGACTCCTAGTAAATCTGTGTTTTCCAATATGAATCTTGATAAAGATGGTACTGGAGATGAGTCAACTTTAGTTAAAAGGCGTCCCAATGATTCGGAGTTTTTAGATCTAGATGCAAAAACTGATAAAAGTGGGATTAAAGAGGTTAAGACTTTAGGTAGCAATGAACCCACTATTTTGGATTTCAAGGAATTTAATTATGATAATTGTTCTTTAATAGATTGTATTTCTTTGTTGCAATCCGTGTTAAATTCCCCTAATGCTTATAATCAAAACAAAGCTTTTAGAAAACATATCGTTGTTGCTATGATGCAATCTTTTGAAGAAAAGCTTGAACTAGAAGTTTCTATCCCTAGAAAACTTTTATGATGAGTGGGAACCTACTATTAAGATTAAGATTAAAGATTATGAATGCTATGCTTTGTGTGATTTGGGTGCTAGTGTTTCCACGATCCCAAAAACTTTGTGTGATGTGCTAGGTTTCCGTGAATTTGATGATTGTTCTTTAAATTTGCATCTTGCGGATTCCACCATTAAGAAACCTATGTGAAGGATTAATGATGTTATTATTGTTGCAAATAGGAATTATGTGCCCATAGATTTCATTGTTCTTGATATAGATTGCAATCCCACATGTCCTATTATTCTTGGTAGACCTTTCCTTAGAACGATTGGTGCAATTATTGACATGAAATAAGGAAACATTAGGTTCCAATTTCCGTTAAGGAAAGGCATGGAAAATCGTAGGAAGAAAAATTAAATTGCCTTATGAATCTATTATGAGAGCCACTTATGGATTGCATACCAAGGATGGCAATACCTAGATCCATTCGTGTTTTTATGCCTAGCTAGGGGCGTTAAACAATAATGCTTGTTGGGAGGCAACCGAATTTTATTTTTGTTCTTTACTTTTTGCTCCTGTTTAGTAACAAATAATTCATCTAGACTCTGGTTAGATGTGGTTTTAAGTTTTAATTAGTGTTTGTGCCAAGTAGAACCTTTGGGAAGACTTGGGTGAAAGTTAATTTGATCTTGCTGAAAAAAACAGAAACTTTTCACTCACGAGATTAGTTGTCATTTTTAACAAAAGAGTGATTTTAAGTTGATTATTTTTGCAGAAGATTAATAGACAAATTACTCAATTTCATCAATTTATTTTAGATTTTTTGGAGTTACATAAGTATTCAAGAGTTACAAATTACTACAGACTGCTCTGTTTTTGACAGATTCTGTTTTTCGCGTGTTGTTTGCTTATTTTGATGAATCTATGAGTAGTATCGGGGGTATGAACCATGGAGAAGTTGGAATACAGTAGATATTACACCAATATAAATAAAGTGGTGATTTATTTTCTTATACTAACGGAGCTCATGAGATTTTCTGTTGAGTTTTGTGTTGTGAAGTTTTCAAGTTTTGGGTAAGGATTTGATGGACTATGGAATAAGGAGTGGCAAGGGCCTAATCTTGGGGATGCCCAAGGCACCCCAAGGTAAAATTCAAGGGCAACCAAAATCCTAAGCTTGGGGATGCCCCGGAAGGCATCCCCTCTTTCGTCTTCGTCTATCGGTAACTTTACTTGAGCCTATATTTTTATTCACCACATGATATGTGTTTTGCTTGGAGTGTCTTGTATGATTTGAGCCTTTGCTTTTTGGTTTACCACAATCATCCTTTCTGTACACACCTTTTCGAAGATACATGCATGAATCGTGATTTATTAGAATGCTCTATGTGCTTCACTTATATCTTTTGAGCTAGAAAATATTGCTCTAGTGCTTCACTTATACTCCCTCCGTCCCAAAATAAGTGACTCAACTTTGTACTAGGCTTAGTACAAAGTTAGTACAAACTTGAATCACTTATTTTGGGACAGAGGGAGTATCTTTTTAGAGCATGGAGGTGGTTTTATTTTATAGAAATTGTTGAACTCTCATGCTTCACTTATATTATTCTAAGAGTCTTTTAGAACATCATGGTAATTTGCTTTGGTTATAAAATTAGTCCTAATATGATGGGCATCCAAGATGGATATAATAAAATCTTTCATATAAAGTGCGTTGAATACTATGAGAAGTTTGATTCTTTATGATTGTTTTGAGATATGAAGATGGTGATATTAGAGTCATGCTAGTGGAGTAATTTTGAATTTGAGAGATACTTGCATTAAAGTTTGTGATTCCCGTAGCATGCACGTATGGTGAACCGTTATGTGATGAAGTCAGAGCATGATTTATTTATTGATTGTCTTCCTTATGAGTGGAGGTCGGGATCGCGTGATGGTTAACTCCTACCAACCCTTCCCCTAGGAGCATGCGTGTAGTACTTTGTTTTGATGACTTGTAGATTTTTGCAATAAGTATGTGAGTTATTTATGACTAATGTTGAGTGCATGGATTATACACACTCTCACCCTTCCACCATTGCTAGCCTCTCTTGTGTCTCGCAACTTTTGCCGGTACCATAACACCCACCATTACCTTCCTAAAAACAGCCACCATACCTACCTATTATGGCATTTCCATAGCCATTCCGAGATATATTGCCATGCAACTTTCCATCGTTCCGTTTATTATGACACACTTCATCATTGTCATATTGCTTTGCATGATCATGTAGTTGACATTGTATTTGTGGCAAAGCCACCGTTCATAATTCTTTCATACATGTCACTCTTGAATCATTGCACATCCCGGTACACCTCTGGAGGCATTCACATAGAGTCATATTTTGTTCTAAGTATTGAGTTGTAAGTAAATAAAAGTGTGATCATCTTCATTATTAGAGCATTGTCCCATGTGAGGAAAGGATGATGGAGACTATGATTCCCCCACAAGTCGGGATGAGACCCCGGACGAAAAATAAAATAAAAAAAGAGGCCATAAAAAAGGAGAAGTCACAAATAAAAAATAAAAAAGAGAGAAAAAGAGAGAAGGGGCAATGTTATTATCCTTTTTCCACACGCGTGCTTCAAAGTAGCACCCTTATCTTCATGATAGAGAGTCTCCTATGTTGTCACTTTCATATACTAGTGGGAATTTTCATTACAGAACTTGGCTTGTATATTAAATGATGGGCTTCCTCAAAGTGCCGTAGGTCTTCTTGAGCAAGCAAGTTGGATGCACACCCACTTAGTTTCTTTTTGAACTTTCATACACTTATAGCTCTAGTGCATCCGTTGCATGGCAATCCCTACTCACTCACATTGATATCTATTGATGGGCATCTCCATAGCCCGTTGATATGCCTAGTTGATGTGAGACTATCTTCTCCTTTTTGTCTTCTCCACAACCACCATTCTATTCCACTTATAGTGGCTCATGCTCATGTATTGCATGAAGATTGAAAAAGTTTGAAAATACTAAAGTATGAAACAATTGCTTGGCTAAAACCGGGGTTGTGCATGATTTAAATATTTTGTGTGATGAAGATAGAGCATAGCCTGAATATATGATTTTGTAGGGTTAGCTTTCTTTCGCCATGTTATTTTAAGAAGACGTGATTGCTTTGTTAGTATACTTGAAGTATTATTGTTTTTATGTCAATATTAAACTTTTGTCTTGAATCTTTCGGATCTGAACATTCATGCCAAAATAAAGAAAATTATATGGATAAATATGTTAGGTAGCATACCACATCAAAAATTCTGTTTTTTATCATTTACCTACTCGAGGACGAGCATGAATTAAGCTTGGGGATGCTTGATACGTCTACAACGTATCTATAATTTTTGATTGTTCCATGCTATTATATTATCTGTTTTGGATGTTTAATAGGCATTAATATGCTATTTTATATTATTTTTGGGACTAACCTATTAACCGAGGGCCCAGTGCCAGTTTCTTTTTTGCCTATTTTAGAGTTTTGCAAAAAAGGAATACCAAACGGGGTCCAAACGGGACGAAACCTTCACGATGATCTTTCTTGGACCGAAAGCAAACCAGAAGACTTGGAGATGCAATGAGGAAGCCACGAGGCAGGAGGGCGTGCCCAGGGGGGTAGGGCGCACCCCCACCCCTCATGGGCCCCTTGTAGCTCTCCTGACCTAGTTCCTTCGCCTATATATACTCTTATACCCTGAAAACATCCAGGAGAGCCACGAAACCACTTTTCCACCACTGCTACGTCTTGAGCTTGCGTTGGTTTTCCTTGAAGAGGAAAGGGTGATGCAGCAATAGTAGCATAAGTATTTCCCTTAGTTTTTGAGAACCAAGGTATCAATCCAGTAGGAGGCTCCTCAAAAGTCCCACTGATAGAGGCGGAGGTGTCCCGTCTTTCGATGAGATGATGGATTTCGCTTTGGTGGAAGTCGACTTTGACGATCCGACTACGAACGTGCGAGGACGTCGCGCCTTAGCAATCGCTAAACCAACTCCGAGAGGTTATTGACCACGCCGGAGCACGATCAACCTGACCACGAGGGTCTGTTTCCTGCGAGCAAACGAAGAACAAGCAAGAAACTGAGATTGCAATCTGGATATTGCGAATATAAGATGAAAGCTTTATTGATCAAGGTGGGGTTCTGTGACGCCTTTGTCTAGTCGTCGAACACAAACGAAGTACGCGAAGTTGCAGCTATGGCGAACTTTTAATCTAAACAAAACCCAAAGTCTAAACGATGCCCTAAGGGCTGTATATATGGAGGAAGAGGGGGGGAATTTCGTGGCCCTTGGTGGAGGGGTCCGAAATCAACCCTATCTCTTGTTTCCCCACACATACGGACTCTAAAAATAGCCTATACTTATGTATTTCGAAATTACATGGGCCTGGCCCAATAATAAGGTGACGCAACACCTAAAATAGCCTCGGGACGAAATTTATGAAGTGGCAACTTGTATATTTCGTCCAAGGCTTCATGCACCCATTATGGTGGCTTCAAAGTCCTGAAATCATCACTTGTAACTCCGTTCTTGTTCCCCTTGCGCATGCCATCATCTCCATGCTTGTTCTTGCTCCAATGTTCATCCTTCTCCAAGCTAGGCCCTTCATTTGTAAGCAAAACAAATGTATCCAATTTAGGCAGCATCATATTCTCATGAACATTAGAATCATTACCAAGAAACGAAAGTACCTGGTAATTTAGTTGGCGTGCACGAGCTCTAGTAATTGGTCCAGTATGTATAGCAGCAGGGGATGTGGGTGTAACAATTGTATTGATGTCCTCATCATCCTCCCCTTCTTGAAATGAAGTCGTCCTCGACGGAAGTTCATCTTCCTCACCCAAATAAGGCTTCAAATCTGCAATGTTAAAAGTGGGACTAACCCCAAAATCTGCAGGCAGCTCCAGTTTATATGCATTATCATTTATTTTCTCTAACACCTTAAAGGGACCATTAGCACGTGGCATTAACTTTGATTTGCGCAAATCAGGAAATCTATCCTTACGCAAATGTAACCAAACAAGATCTCCAGGTGCAAACACAACATGTTTTCTACCCTTATCTCCAGCAAGTTTATATTTAGCATTCATACGCTCAATGTTTTCCTTAGTTAACTCATGCATTTTTAAAATCAATTCAGCACGTTGTTTAGCATCAAAATTAACCTTCTCCGAAGATGGAAGAGGCAACAAATCAATAGGTGCACGAGGTAGGAAACCATACACAACTTCAAAAGGGCACATCTTAGTAGTAGAATGCAATGAACGATTATAAGCAAATTCAATATGAGGCAAGCATTCCTCCCACATTTTCTTATTATTCTTCAAAATAGCCCTAAGCATAGTAGACAACGTTCTATTGACTACTTCAGTTTGTCCATCAGTTTGGGGGTGACAAGTAGTACTAAAAAGCAGTTTAGTCCCCAACTTAGCCCATAAACATCTCCAAAAGTGGCTAAGAAATTTAGTATCACGATCTGAAACAATAGTATTTGGCACACCATGCAAGCGAATAATTTCACGAAAGAACAAATCAGCAACATTAACGGCATCATCACTTTTATGACATGGTATAAAGTGTGCCATTTTCGAGAATCTATCCACGACAACAAATATGCTATCCCTCCCCTTCTTTGTTCGAGGTAAACCTAAAACAAAGTCCATAGATATATCCTCCCAAGGAACACTAGGTACAGGCAAAGGCATATATAAACCATGAGGATTGAGTCGTGACTTAGCTTTTTGACATGTAGTGCAGCGAGCAATAAAACGCTCAACATCCCGTCTCATCTTTGGCCAAAAGAAATGTGTAGCAAGTACGTCCTCCATCTTCTTCACGCCAAAGTGTCCCATTAATCCTCCTCCATGCGCCCCCTGCAACAACAAAAGACGAACGGAGCTAGCTGGAATGCATAGCTTGTTAGCACGAAACACAAATCCATCGTTAACAACAAACTTGTTCCACATTCTTCCTTCTTTACAATTCTGCATTACATCTTTAAAATCAGCATCATGCACATATTGATCTTTGATGGTCTCCAAACCAAATATTTTGAAGTCAAGTTGTGAAAGCATAGTATAGCGACGAGACAATGCATCAGCAATAACATTTTCTTTTCCCTTCTTGTGTTTAATGACATAAGGGAAAGTCTCAATGAATTCAACCCATTTAGCATGTCTACGATTCAGTTTAGCTTGACTTTTAATATGTTTCAAAGATTCATGATCAGAATGTATAACAAATTCTTTGGGCCATAAATAATGTTGCCATGTTTCTAAAGTCCGAACAAGAGCATATAATTCTTTATCATAAGTAGAATAATTCAGACTAGGCCCACTCAATTTTTCAGAAAAGTATGCAACAGGTTTGCCATCTTGTAATAACACACCTCCTAATCCAATTCCACTAGCATCACATTCAAGCTCAAAGTCTTATTAAAATCAGGAAGTTGAAGTAAAGGAGCATGTGTCAACTTATCTTTCAATACCATGAAGGCTTCTTCCTGTGCGGTACCCCAAAGAAAAGGCACATCTTTCTTTGTAAGCTCATTGAGAGGTGCAGCAATGGTGCTGAAATCTCTCACAAAACGCCTATAGAATCCAGCGAGGCCAAGAAAACTCCTCACTTGTGTGACCGTTTTGGGTTGCGGCCAACTCTCAATAGCTTCAATCTTGGCTTTATCAACTTCAATTCCCTGTGGAGTAACAACATAGCCAAGAAAAGATACTCGGTCGGTGCAAAAGGTGCACTTCCCAAGGTTACCAAACAAACGTGCATCACGTAGAGCAATAAAAACAGCACGTAAATGTTCCAAATGTTCTTCCAAAGATCTGCTATAAATCAATATGTCATCAAAGTAAACTACCACAAATCGTCCAATGAAAGCACGTAAAACTTCGTTCATTAATCTCATGAAAGTACTAGGTGCATTAGTTAACCCAAAAGGCATGACTAACCACTCATATAATCCAAACTTAGTTTTAAATGTTGTTTTCCATTCATCTCCCAATTTCATACGAATTTGATGGTAGCCACTACGCAAATCAACTTTGGAGAATATTGTAGAGCCACTCAATTCATCAAGCATATCATCTAGCCTAGGAATAGGATGACGATAACGAATAGTAATATTATTAATGCCTCTACAATCAACACACATACGTGATGTGCCATCCTTTTTCGGCACTAGAATAATAGGAACAGCACAAGGACTAAGGGATTCGCGTATATAACCTTTGTCGAGAAGCTCTTGTAATTGACGCATAATCTCCTTCGTCTCCTCTGGATTGGTACGGTATGGTGCACGGTTTGGCAGTGAAGCACCGGGAATTAAGTCAATCTGATGCTCAATCCCTCGAATAGGCGGTAATCCCGGTGGCACGTCTTGTGGAAAAACGTCAGCGAACTCCTGCAAAATGTTAGTGACAGCAGGAGGCAAAGAGGAAGGCACGTCCTCGAATGAAAATAATGCCTCTTTGCACACAAAAGCATAGCAAACAGATTTGCTGAAATCTAGCTCATCAATATCAGATTTGGTGGCAAATAAACATGCACTTTTCAATTTAATTTCAGAAGCAACACTAGATGGTTTATTATTAGGCTTCATTTGTTGCTCAAATTCTTTTGCCACAATCTGATTTTCACTCTTATTCTTCTCCTGTTGTGCTTTATTAGCTCTATTAATATCATCTTTCAAAATGGAATCAGGAGTCATAGGAAGCAATGTAATATTTTTATCCTTATGAACAAGAGTATAGTGATTGTTTCTACCATGGTGTACAGAATTTTTATCAAATTGCCATGGTCTACCAAGTAATAAGGAACATGCTTGCATAGGTACCACATCACAATCAACATAATCAGCATATGTAGGGATACTAAAATGCACACGAACAGTACGTGTTACCTTAACCTTGCCGCTGTTGTTGAACCATTGGATGTAGTAAGGATGTGGATGTGGTCTTGTGGTGAGAGAAAGCTTCTCCACCATCTCCATGCTAGCCAAGTTGTTGCAGCTCCCTCCGTCTATTATGACGCGCACAGAACGTTCCTTCACAACTCCCTTGGTATGGAACAAATTGTGCCTCTGATTTTGCTCAGCTTGTGTGACCTGCACACTCAAAACACGTTGAGCAACTGAACATTCATACCTGTCAGCGTCTTCAGGAGCCATGTATTGCGTCTCATGATCAGAATCATCTCCACCATGTTCTTCACGTGTAATAAGAGCCAATGTCTCCTCATCATAGTCACTAGCGGACTCATATCCACCATCCGCGGTAGCAATCATCACACGCGGAGATTTGCATTCCCTCGCATAATGACCTCCTCCCTTACAACGACGACAAATAATATCACTTGTGTGCCCTGTTGATGCCATGGAAGAAGAAGAACGCTGTGCAGGACCCGCAGGTGCGCTCTTGGAAGATAATGGTGGTTGTGCCTGTTTTCTTGTATCACGGCTGGAGGTGGCACTGGATGGAGGTGCTGGTGCAGTTGAAGTAGAAGATGCACGTGGTGTCCATGATGAAGGTCGGCCTGCAGAAAAGTTAGTTTGCCCCAATGCTTGTCGATCCTGCACTTCACGTTCAGCTTTACAAGCAAGATGGAATAAACGAGTGATATTAGTATACTCCTTATAGTCTAGAATGGTCTGAATCTCTCTATTTAATCCACCCAGAAAACGTGCAACCATAGCTTCATTCTCCTCAACAATACCACATCTAATCATGCCAGTTTGTAATTCCTGATAATATTCTTCTACAGAATTTTTCCCTTGTCTTAAACGCTGCAATTTTTGAAGCAATTCACGTTGATAATATGGTGGAACCCAACGCGTACGCATAGCAGTTTTCAAAGCAGCCCAAGTAGTTGGAATAGGATATAATCTACAATGTTCAGACCACCATACACATGCAAAACTAGTGAAAGCACAAACAGCAGCAGCAACTCGTCTCTCCTCAGGATATTGTAAACATGTAAATCGTTGTTCAGTTTCTAACTCCCAAGTAAGATATATATCAGGAACATATCTACCCTCAAATGGTGGAATATTCAATTTCAGTTTAGGAATATGGACATCATCTCGTACCTGAGGTGGTGGTGCAGGCCTACCATTACGAATATATACCTGAGGTCGACCTGCTGGTGGTGGTGCTGGTGGCTACTCGTAGATCTGATTTTGATCAACCTCATCCTCATAATCGCCCGCATACTCATCATCCTCCTGGGTACCAGCAACAGCAGTAGCAGGAGCCAGAGAAGTATCAACAGCAGCACCAACAGTTTGGCCAAACGCAAGAGGAACACGGCTCGCTCGGCGAAGGTCTATTTCGCGACGTGGAGGTAGTCGTTGTTGTTGTTGTTGGAGAGGTGCGTTAGGTGCAGCGGGTGGTGGTGGTGGAAGACGCGCGAGCAATTCATTAAATCTGTTATCAAGCTTTGTTTCGAACGTCTTCTCAAGGCCAGTGATCTTCTCCATGGCCTCTTCAAAATTGTTCAGCACATCTTGCACCTGTTCAGTCATCATTTGCTGAAACTTATCATGAAGCTCCTTGTTCGATAAATTCTCCCAGTCAATCTCGTCGGCTTGTGATCCTGGCATGGTTAGCAGCAATAGAAACACACAAGAATATGATCCTACAGACTACGAACAAGTGGTGGTGGTGGGTGTCACAAATCCGTCAAGCAAAACTCAAATTCTTACCAGTTCTTACCCAGCAACAGGCGGTGATCGGCAACCGTTGTAGTCACAACTCTCAAAGCTTGGATAGAGCGATTACCAGGGAGAGTCAAACGCACGACGTAGATGTATGTGGAGCTGGGAAGGCTTATACTATGGTAGCAAAAAGGGTCAGCAATAATCAATTCAGAGATGCAAAGTTGAATAAACGCTCAACGACGGTACTGTGCTGGTCCTAGGCTAGACTGTGCTAGCGACGCGAGCCTAGAACACCAACAAAATCACGGGCGGCACGTAAACAAGGGAAAAGCACACTCTGAAAAAAAAAATTCGCTCTTTTTTTTGCGCTCTTTTTTTTTGCGCTGCTTTTTTTTTGCGAAAAATCACTATAATGGCGAGTGTCTGAAAACTCTTCCTAGCTCAAACTGACAGGATGGGCACGAAATTTTTCGACCAATTTTTTTTTTCGACTGCCCGGACCCAAAAACTGGAAACGGGTCAAAAAAAACTTCCTATAATGGCACCTGTCTCAAAACACTCAGAAACACCTAAAAATAGGATAGCCAGAATTTTTTTTCGAAAAACGCGTTTTCGAAAAATTTTGGGCCTAAACGGAGCGTGGCTACCCGACTCCGGCAAGGAAACACGAATCGGAATCTAGATGGATCCCGAAAACAAACCTAATAAGCAAGGAACTCGGATTGGTGGTGGATATATGGTGGTGGTATATGGCAGCGGTGGTGGTAGTGGTGGTAGTATATGGATATGGATCAGTGGTGGTATATGGGCACGGATTGGTGGTGGTATATGGATACGGATTCGGAGCGGTGGTGGTAGATGGCAGGGGCGATGATGATGGTGCGGCGGCGGCGTGACAACTTATGACCAGAACTCGAAACTCTAAAAGACTAGACTCTAAGACCAACAACTAGACCGACGATGCAACCGCAAATTCAACAAAGCAAAACCCTAAAAAGATTATGCAAAGGCTCAGATTGGTTCGGATATGATGAACTAACCCTAATTTTTTTTTGTGTGGCTTTTTCGTGGACTGTAGGTATGAAGAACAGACTCGATCTAAACTACGAAAAACTGTAAAATCTCACCGAGCAACCTGGAAATCTGATACCACTTGATGGAGGCGGAGGTGTCCCGTCTTTCGATGAGATGATGGTTTTCGCTTTGGTGGAAGTCGACTTTGACGATCCGACTACGAAGGTGCGAGGACGTCGCGCCTTAGCAATCGCTAAACCAACTCCAAGAGGTTATTGACCACGCCGGAGCACGATCAACCTGACCACGAGGGTCTGTTTCCTGCGAGCAAACGAAGAACAAGCAAGAAACTGAGATTGCAATCTGGATATTGCGAATATAAGATGAAAGCTTTATTGATCAAGGTGGGGTTCTGTGACGCCTTTGTCTGGTCGTTGAACACAAACGAAGTACGCGAAGTTGCAGCTATGGCGAACTTTTAATCTAAACAAAACCCAAAGTCTAAACGATGCCCTAATGGCTGTATATATGGAGGAAGAGGGGGGGAATTTCGTGGCCCTTGGTGGAGGGGTCCGAAATCAACCCTATCTCTTGTTTCCCCACACATACGAACTCTAAAAATAGCCTATACTTATGTATTTCGAAATTACATGGGCCTGGCCCAATAATAAGGTGACGCAGCACCTAAAATAGCCTCGGGACAAAATTTATGAAGTGGCATCTTGTATATTTCGTCCAAGGCTTCATGCACCCATTATGGTGGCTTCAAAGTCCTGAAATCATCACTTGTAACTCCGTTCTTGTTCCCCTTGCGCATGCCATCATCTCCATGCTTGTTCTTGCTCCAATGTTCATCCTTCTCCAAGCTAGGCCCTTCATTTGTAAGCAAAACAAATGTATCCAATTTAGGCAGCATCATATTCTCATGAACATTAGAATCATTACCAAGAAACGAAAGTACCTGGTAATTTAGTTGGCGTGCACGAGCTCTAGTAATTGGTCCAGTATGTATAGCAGCAGGGGCTGTGGGTGTAACAATTGTATTGATGTCCTCATCACCCACACACCTACACAAACAAACAAAGAACTCACAACCAACGCAATAAAGGGGTTGTCAATCCCTTCACGGCCACTTGCGAAAGTGAGATCTGATAGAGATAGTATGATAAGATAAATATATTTTTGGTATTTTATAATATAGATGCAAAAAGTAAAGATGCAAATAAAAGTAGATTGAAAACTTACATGATAAAAGATAGACCCGGGGGCCATAGGTTTCACTAGTGGCTTCTCTCAAGTATTAAGGTGGGTGAACAAAATACTATCGAGCAATTGATAGAAAAGCGAATAATTATGAGATTATCTAGGCATGATCATGTATATAGGCATCATGTCCGTGACAAGTAGACCGACTCCTGCCTGCATCTACTACTATTACTCCACACATCGACTGCTATCCAGCATGCATGTAGAGTATTAAGTTCATAAGAACAGAGTAACACATTAAGAAAGATGACATGATGTAGAGGGATAAACTCAAGCAATATGAAATAAACCCCATCTTTTTATCCTTGATGGCAACAATATAATACGTGCCTTGCAACCCTTTCTCTCACTGGGTAAGGACACCGCAAGATTGAACCCAAAGCTAAGCATTTCTCCCATGGCAAGAAAGATCAATCTAGTAGGCCAAACCAAACTGATAATTTGAAGAGACTTGCAAAGATAACTCAATCATACATAAAAGAATTCAGAGAAGATTCAAATATTTCTCATAGAAAAACTTGATCATAAACCCATAATTCATCGGATCTCGACAAACACACCGCAAAAAGAGTTTACATCGAATAGATCTCCACAAGAGAGGGGGAGAACATTGTATTGAGATCTAAAAAGAGAGAAGAAGCCAACTAGCTAATAACTATGGACCTGAAGGTCTGTGGTAAACTACTCACAACTCATCGGAGGGGCTATGGTGTTGATGTACAAGCCCTCCATGGTCGATTCTCCCTCCGGTGGAGCGCCGACGAAGGCTCCAAGATGGGATCTCGTGGATACAGAAGGTTACAACGGTGGAAATTGTGTTTCGGTTGTTCCTTGGATGTTTTCGGGGTACGCAGGTATATATAGGAGGAAGAAGTACGTCGGTGGCCGCTCGAGGGGCCCAGGAGACAGGGGCGCGCCCAGGAGGGGTGGGTGCGCCCTCCTATCTCCTAGCCGCCTCGATTGCTTCTTGACTTGCACTCCAAGTCCTCTGGATCACGTTCGTTCCAAAAGTCACGCTCCCTAAGGTTTCATTCCGTTTGGACTCCGTTTGATATTCCTTTTCTTCGAAATACTGAAATAGGCAAAAAAACAGCAATACGGGCTGGGCCTCCGGTTAGTAGGTTAGTCCCAAAAATGATAAAAATGTGTAAAAGAAAGCCCATAAACATCCAAAAGGGGTAATATAATAGCATGAAACAATAAAAAATTATAGATATGTTGGAGATGTATCAAGCATCCCCAAGCTTAACTCCCGCTCGTCCTCGAGTAGGTAAATGATAAAAACAGAATTTTTGATGTGGAATGGTACCTAGCATAATTCTCAATGTAATTTTCTTTATTGTGGCATGATTGTTCAGATCCAAATGATTCAAGATAAAAGCTTATAAAACATAATAATAATAATATTTCGAAGCATACTAATAAATAATCATGTCCTATCAAAATAGCATAGCCAAAGAAAGCTTATCCCTACAAAATCATATAGTTAGGCCATGCTTCATTTTCATTACACAAAATACTCCCATCATGTACAACCCCGATGGCGAGCCAAGCAATTGGTTCATACTTTTTAACGCGCTTCAGCTTTTTTCAACTCTTACGCAATACATGAACACAAGCCATGGACATAGCACTATGGTGGTATATGGTGGTGGTTGTAAGGACAAACAAGGAGAAGATAGTCTCACATCAACTAGGCGTATCAATGGGCTATGGAGATGCCCATTAATAGATATCAATGTGAGTGAGTAGGGATTGCCATGCAACGGCTGCACTAGAGCTATAAATATATGAAAGCTCGACAAAAGAAACTAAGTGGGTGTGCATCCAACTCGCTTGCTCACGAAGACCTAGGGCATTTTGAGGAAGCCCATCATTGGACTATACAAGCCAAGTTCTATAATGAAAAATTCCCACTAGTATATGAAAGTGACAACATAGAAGACTCTCTATCATGAAGATCATGGTGCTACTTTGAAGCACAAGTGTGGAAAAGAGATAGTAGCAAATGTCCCTTCTCTCTTTTTCTCTCATTTTTTTCTTTTTTTCTTTTTTTTTCTTTTTTTTTCTTCTTTTTTTTCTTTGGCCTTTCTATTTTTTTTTCTTTTTGGCCTTTCTCCTTTTTTTTCTTTTTGTAAAGTCCGAAGTCTCATCCCGACTTGTGGGGGAATCATAGTCTTCATCATCCTTTTCTCACTGGGACAATGCTCTAATAATGAAGATCATCACACTTTTATTGATTTACAACTCAAGAATTACAACTCAAAGCTAGAACAAGATATGACTCTATATGAATGCCTCCGGCGGTGTACCGGGGTATGCAATGAATCAAGAGCGACATGTATGAAAATTATGAAGGTGGCTTTACCACAAATACGATGTCAACTACATGATCATGCAAAGAGCAATATGACAATGATGGAGCGTGTCATAATAAACGGAACAGTGGAAAGTTGCATGGCAATTAATCTCGGAATGGCTATGGAAATGCCATAATAGGTAGGTATGGTGGCTGTTTGGAGGATGGGTGCATGTTACCGGCGAAAGTTGTGCGGTATAATAGAGGCTAGCAAAGTGGAAGGATGAGTGTGAGTATATCCATGGACTCACATTAGTCATAAAGAACTCATATACTTATTGCAAAAGTCTACTTAGCCCTCGAAGCAAAGTACTACTATGCATGCCCCTAGAGGGATAGATTTGTAGGAAAAGACCATCGCTCGCCCCCGACTGCCACTCATAAGGAAGACACTCAAAAGAGCACCTCATGCAACAAATTTGTCACACAACTTTTACCATAGGTGCATGCTACGGGACTTGCCAACTTCAACAAAAGTATTTCTCAATTTCATAATTACCCACTAGCATGACTCTAACACTACTACCTTTATATCTCAAAACAATTATCAAGCATCAAATTGATCCTAGTGTTTAATGCACTTTCTATGATAGTTTTTATTATACCCAACTTGGATGCTCATCATTCTAAGACCAAATTCATAACCATAGCAAATACCATGCTATTATAAGAGACTCTCAAAATAATATAAGTGAAGCATGAGATACTAGCAATTTCTATAAAATTAAGCCACCGCCGTGCTCTAAAAGATATAAATGAAGCACTAGAGCAAAAACTATCTAGCTCAAAAGATATAAGTGAAGCACATAGAGTATTCTCATAAATTCTAATCAAGGAGGCTTGTCCCAAAAGGTGTGTACATAAGTATGATTGTGGTAAACTAAAAATCAAATACTAATATAATACACGACGCTCCAAGCAAAACACATATCATGTGGCGATTAAAAATATAGCTCCAAGTAAAGTTACCAATGAACGAAGACGAAAGAGGGGATGCCTTCCGGGGGCATCCCCAAGCTTAGGATTTTGGCTACTCCTGAATATATTGGGGTGCCTTGGGAATCCCCAAGCTTAGGCTTTTGCCACCCTTTATTCCATAGTCCATCAAAGCTTTACCCAAAACTTGAAAACTTCACAACACAAAACTCAACAGGAAATCTCATAAGCTCCGTTAGTGAAAGAAAACAAAACCACCACATAAGGTACTGCAATGAACTCATTATTTATTTATTTTGGTGTTAAACCTACTGTATTCCAAGTTCTATATGGTTCATACCACTTAATACTAGCCATAGATGCATCAAAATAAGCAAACAACACACGAAAAACAGAATCTGTCAAAAACAGAACAGTCTGAAGAAATCTGTAACTAATGCAAACTTCTGTAACTCTAAAAATCCTACTAAAATAGGAAGTCCTGAAAATTTTGTTTATTAATCATCAGCAAAAAGAATCAATGCAAAAGAACGTTTCTATGATTTATTGATTTTTTTCTCGTGAGCGCAAAGTTTCTGTTTTTCAGCAGAATCAAATCAACTATCATCATAGGTTATCCTATAGGTTCTACTTGGCACAAACACTAATTAAAGCATGAAAAAACATCTAAACATAAAGTAGATGCAAAATTTATTACTAAACAGGAACAAAAACAAAAAACATAAAGAAAATTGGGTTGCCTCCCAACTAGCGCTATCGTTTAACGCCCCTAGCTAGGCATAAAAGCGAAGATAGATCTAATTAGTGCCATCTTTGGCACTCAATTCCTCAATAGAGCACTTATGATCTTTAGGGGTTTCTCCCTTTTTAGTAATGATTAAACCTTTAGGTAAAAATTCAAGAAATTCGTTTGTAGCAAAAGGTTCCTTAACGATAGAGACACAATTGGGATGAACACTTATGGATTTGAGATCCGTGCCCCCCTTACTAGAAGATTCACCCTTATTTTTAGGAACATAAATAAACTTGGAAGTTTTGGTAGGAGGTTTTGGAGTGTTTTTCATGGAAGAAAATGCGGAACCTAAGTTGGTAATGATATCCTCAAGTTTACCGATTCTTGCAGAATCTAGATCTATTTTTTCATTAAATATATGTTCTTTCTCTTTAAGATTTTTCAAAGTAACTCCAACCCTAGATCCATATTGGGTAATGTGATTATGAATCTTTTTATCCAAATTTTCAATCAACTCAATAGTTGCAACTTTATTTTCAATAATATCAAGCCGTTGCATCACATGTTCTAAAGTTAAAACCGTTCCATTAACCAAAAGAGGTGGTGGGCCAAACAAATCTAACATAGCATTATAAGAATCAAACAAATGGCTACTCAAGAAATCCCCTCCTGTAACGGTATCAAGAACACATCTATTCCAAGGAGTAATACCTACATAAAAATTGCGAAGAAGAACAAAATTAGAAAGCTTCCTAGTAGATCTATTTTGAGCATTGCAAATTCTATGCCAAGCATCTTTTAAATTTTCTCCCTCCCTTTGTTTAAAATTGAGAATTTCATGTTCGGGAGTAATAACAAGGATAGGAGGACTAGCCATAACGACAAGGTAAACAATCTAACACATGAGCAAACAAAAAAAGGCAAGCGAAAAAGAGAGGAGAAGATTGGGAAAGAGAGGGCAAATAAAATGGCAAGGGTGAAGTGGGGGAGAGGAAAACGAGAGGCAAATGGCAAATAATGTAAATGCGAGGGAGATGAGTTTGTGATGGGTACTTGGTATGTCTTGACTTGAGCGAAGACCTCCCCGACAACGGCACCAGAAATCCTTCTTGCTACATCTTGAGCTTGCGTTGGTTTTCCTTGAAGAGGAAAGTGTGATGCAGCAATAGTAGCGTAAGTATTTCCCCCAGTTTTTGAGAACCAAGGTATCAATCCAGTAGGAGGCTCGTCAAAAGTCCCATGCATCTACACAAACAAACAAATAACTCACAACCAACGCAATAAAGGGGTTGTCAATCCCTTCAAGGCCACTTGCAAAAGTGAGATCTGATAGAGATAGTATGATAAGATAAATATATTTTTGGTATTTTAGAATATAGATGCGAAAAGTAAAGATGCAAATAAAAGTAGATTGAAAGATTATATGATAAAAGATAGACCCGGGGGCCATAGGTTTCACTAGTGGCTTCTCTCAAGATAGCATAAGTATTACGGTGGGTGAACAAATTACTGTCGAGCAATTGATAGAAAAGCGAATAATTATGAGATTATCTAGGCATGATCATGTATATAGGCATCACGTCCGTGACAAGTAGACCGATTCCTGCATGCATCTACTACTATTACTCCACACATCGACCGCTATCCAGCATGCATCTAGAGTATTAAGTTCATAAGAACAAAGTAACGCATTAAGAAAGATAACATGATGTAGAGGGATAAACTCAAGCAATATGAAATAAACCCTATATTTTTATCCTCGATGGCAACAATACAATACGTGCCTTGCAACCCTTTCTGTCACTGGGTATGAACATCGCAAGATTGAACCCAAAGCTAAGCACTTCTCCCATGGCAAGAAAGATCAATATAGTAGGCCAAACCAAACTGATAATTCGAAGAGACTTGCAAAGATAACTCAATCATACATAAAAGAATTCAGAGAAGATTCAAATATTTCTCATAGATAAACTTGATCATAAGCCCACAATTCATCGGATCTCGACAAACACACCGCAAAAAGAGTTTACATCGAATAGATCTCCACAAGAGAGGGGGAGAACATTGTATTGAGATACAAAAAGAGAGAAGAAGCCAACTAGCTAATAACTATGGACCCGAAGGTCTATGGAAAACTACTCACAACTCATCGGAGGGGCTATGGTGTTGATGTAGAAGCCCTCCATGGTCGATTCCCCCTTCGGCGGAGCACCGCCGAAGGCTCCAAGATGGGATCTCGCGGATATAGAAGGTTACGGTGGTGGAAATTGTGTTTCGATTGCTCCCTGGATGTTTTCGGGGTACGTAGGTATATATAGGAGGAAGAAGTACATCGGTGGCCGCTCGAGGGGCCCAGGAGACAGGGGCGCGCCCAGGAGGGGTGGGCGCACCCTCCTATCTCCCGGCCGCCTCGATTGCTTCTTGCCTTGCACTCCAAGTCCTCTGGATCATGTTCATTCCAAAAATCACGCTCCCGAAGGTTTCATTCTGTTTGGACTCCGTTTGATATTCCTTTTCTTCGAAATACTGAAATAGGCAAAAAAACCAGCAATACGGGCTGGGCCTCCGGTTAGTAGGTTAGTCCCAAAAATGATATAAATGTGTAAAATAAAGCCCATAAACATCCAAAAGGGGTAATATAATAGCATGGAACAATCAAAAGTTATAGATACGTTGGAGACGTATCAACCACCGCAACCTTCTATACCCGTGAGATCCCATCTAGGGACCTTTTCCGGCATCCTGCCAGAGGGGGATTCGATCATGGAGGGCTTCTACGTCAACACCATTACCTCTCCAATGAAGCGTGGGTTGTTTACCACAGACCTTCGGGTCCATGTTATTAGCTAGATGGCTTATTCTCTCTCTTTGATTCTCAATACCATGGTCTCCTTGATGTTCTTAGAGATCTATTCGATGTAATACTATTTTGCGGTGTGTTTGCCGAGATCCGGTGAATTGTGGATTTATGATCAAGATTATGTATGGATATTATGTGGTCCTTCTCTGAATTCTTCTATGCATGATTTGATATCTTTGCAAGTCTCTTCGAATTATCAGTTTAGTTTGGCCTCCTAGATTGATCTTTCTTGCAATGGGAGAAGTGCTTAGCTTTGGGTTCAATCTTGCGGTGTCTTTTCCTAGTGATAGTAGGGGCAGCAAGGCACATATTGTATTGTTGTCATCGAGGATAACAAGATGGGGTTTTCATCATATTGCTTGAGTTAATTCCTCTACATCATGTCATCTTTCTTAATGCGTTACTCCATTCTTTGTGAACTTAATACTTTAGATGCATGCTGGATAGCGGTCGATGTGTGGAGTAATAGTAGTAGATGCAGGCAGGAGTCGGTCTACTTGACACGGACGTGATGCCTATGTTCATGATCATTGCCTTAGATATCGTCATAACTATGCGCTTTTCTATCAATTGCTCGGCAGTAATTTGTTCACCCACTGTAATATTTGCTATCTTGAGAAAAGCCACTAGTGAAACCTATGGCTCCCGGGTCTCTTTTCCATTTTATTGAATCTCGTTTACATCTTGCTAGTTTCCGATCTACTATTTTGCAATCTTTACTTTCCAATCTATAAACCAAAAATACCAAAAATATTTACTTTACCATTTATCTATCTCTATCAGATCTCACTTTTGCAAGTGACCGTGAAGGGATTGACAACCCCTTCATCACATTGGGTGCAAGTTGTTGTTTGTGTAGGTATTTGGTGACTTGTGCATTGTCTCCTACTGGATTGATACCTTGGTTCTCAAAACTGAGAGAAATACTTACGCTACTTTGCTGCATCACACTTTCCTCTTTAAGGGAAAACCAACACAAGCTCAAGAGGTAGCAACTGTGCATGAGTAGAGGGGGCGAATTTGAAAGAGATGACAGGAAAAAGATTGCCAGTTTCTTTGGAGTGGGTGTATGGAATGTACAAAGAGTTTGGAAGAAAGCAATGAAGCAAATTGCTCAAGGTCTGGCGGTGGATGTTTCTAGTCAGAGCCAACGGACATCAATCTAGATCAAATACCTACCATCCCACTTAACAAAAGGTCTACTATCAGGTCACTTGCTTGGAAAATTGGGTGCAGCCCTACGACACTCCACTGGAAGTTCATGTTGAAGTTGATAAAGAGGCATACAAACTGTTTGAAGCCAGTTCTGAATGAAAAGAACAAGAAGGATATAATGAAATTTTTCTTGTCAATGCTCGATGAGACAACGACACAAAATGAAAGGCCAAAATTCAATTCATATTGATGAGAAATGGTTCGACCAAGAAAAAAGCAACTACTATCTGCTATATGGGGAGGAAGAGCCTACGCGAACTCTGCAAAACAGTATTTGTATTAGAAAGGTTATGTTCTTGACAGCTATTGCTAGGCCGAGGTGGGATAATGAAGGAAATGTGACCTTCTCTGGAAAAAATGGAATTTGGACGTTTGTGGAAGAAGTTTCGGCTCACAGGAGAAATGATAACAGGCCCAGAGGAACATTGGAGAGAAAGTCCATAAAAGTCAACAGGCAAGTAATGAGAGAGTTCATGATAGAGAATCTACTGCCAGCAATACAAGCATCTTGGCCTAAGAATGATGCTGGGCAAACCATCTATATAGAGCAAGACAACGCTAAGCCTCATATCTTGCCTAACGACCCAGAATTTGTAGCAGCTGTGGAAAGAACTGGAGTCGATATCAGACTAATTTAACAACCTACCAATAGCCATGATCTGAATGGCCTTGACCTTGGGTCCTTCAACTCGTTGCAATCTCTGACAGATTGTCTAAGCCCTAGAATGCTTCAAGATCTTATCAAGGGTATGCTAGATGAATTTGAAAACTATGAGGTTTACAAGCTGAACAAAGTTTTCCTATCTCTACAAGCTTGCATAATTGAAATCCTGAACCATGCAGGGGGCAATGGGTATAAAATACCCCATGCGAACAAGGAAAGGCTAGAGAACCTTGGGATGCTACCTCCAAGACATACATGCCCTCAGGAGGTATATGCAAATGCCCTACACAATCTTGGGATAATGGAGAGAGTTGCTTGTTGAGATGCTTGTCGAGATGCTTGAGGAGTTGCTTGTTTAGATGCTTGTCGAGATGCTTGACGAGTTGCTTGTTGAGATGCTTGTTGAGATGCTTGAGGAGTTGCTTGTTGAGATGCTAGAGGAGTTGCTTGCTAAGATGCTTGAGGAGTTGCTTGTTGAGATGCTTGTTGAGATGCTAGAGGAGTTACATGTTGAGATGCTTGTGGAGATGCTTGAGGAGTTTCTTGTTGAGATGCTTGTTGAGATGCTTGAGTAGTTGCTTGTTGAGATGCTTGATGAGATGCTTGAGGAGTTGCTTGTTGAGATGCTTGTTGAGATGCTTGAGGAGTTGCTTGTTAAGATGTTTGTGATTATTTGTGTGGAGTATGTGTAACTCCTTGAGAAGAGACTTGTGTGGAGTGCATCATTTGTATGATCATATTTAGAAAACCCCATGTGAAATTACTCCATATGTTTGCAAAAGGCTTCTATGGACAAGATTTTACTCCATATATATGATCATTTTTGTTTTAAAAGTTTTATTTAATTTTGTGTGGAGCACATCATTTGTGTGATCATTTTTGTTTAATTAAGAGAGAAGAGGAGATGACACTGGAAGAGAGAGAGAGAGAGAGAGATAACAAGAAGAGAGGTCAGAAAATATGCTTCAAATTTAGACAAAATTTCAGTTAATTTTGACTTCAAATTTACAACTACTCTCTTGAGAAAAAACTTCGGTGAATCACTGAAAATTTCAGACAAAAGTTCAGTGAATCACTAAAAATTTCAGACAAAAGTTCAGTGAATCACTAAATATTTTTAGATACAGAAGCTGCATATTCATGACTAAGACAGTTCTTAACAAAACTGCTCCTCTCTTGAGAAGTTGGAGTAACATAAGTTGCAGATGCATAAGTACAGAAGCTACACAAACTAAATTTTGTCTTCATAATTTTTTTGAAGAAGCACATGCAGAACTAAGACAAATTTTCAGAAGTTTAACAAAACTGCAGAAGCTGCACCATGACAAAACTACATAAGTTGGAGTACAAATTTTCTGAAGACTAGCAAGAAAAATTCTACTGCTAATGCAAGCACAAGTTAACTGCAACTGGTAATGCAAGTTAAAGTTATACTCCTACAGAGTACACTTTACTGAAAAGAAGAGAGGAAGAGAGGACACTGCTGCAAAAGCACCTGCTACTCTAGTTTTAAGCAAGCATCACTATAACTCTGAATCATTTTAATTAACTAAAAATGTTTAAGTTAATCAAAGGAAAATATTTCAAATTATCTTAATTGACATAAAAATGTTATAGTTAAAGTTATACTCCTACACTTTACTATAAAAGAAGAGAGGAAGAGAGGACACTGCTGCACAAGCACAAGTTAATTTTAATTACTCCAAGCACAAATTTCAGTTAATTTCAAGCTACTCCATTCAAGCTAACCAGATGTCCTCCACACTTCTTGGAGTACTTCACTAGTTTTGTGCAAACTAGAGTAATTCACTGAATTTCTCTACATTGGAGTACAATGCTTCACTGATTTTCTGCAAATAATTCATGATTTTCTGCCAACCAAGCAATTACTCCTACTGCTACTGCATCTTTACAAACAAAATTCAGTGAATTAAGCACAGAATCTAGTCAAGCTATTGCTACTCCAGCTTTAAGAAAGCATCAATAATAGAACTCCAAATCATCAAGTCAAGCTACTACTCCAAATCAGTGCGAGCTAGTGCTACTGCATCAAGCTACAACTACTCCAACTACTCCAAATTAGTGCAAGCTACTGCATCAAGCCACTCTAAATTAGTGCAAGCTACTGCTACTGCATCAAGCTACTCTAAATCAGTGCACTGCTACTCCAAATTTCCACACCAACCAAACACACTACAAAAAAGTTACACTTCCATGATGATACGTGTTTGTCACAGTAGGTCACATTTTCCGTCATGCATGTACATCCATGACGATTTTATGACAGAATCAAGATAGTCATATCTGTGCTGTCGTAGAAGTGTTCCATGACATTACCAAAATTATCATCACGGAAGTGTCCACTTCCATGACGATAAATCGCGCCTCACAGAAGTGATTTCGTCAAGGGTGACCGACACGTGGCATCCACCCTAACGGAACGCCGTTAAGCTATCGGGTCCGGTTTGGATCCGATAACCCATTAACAACCCGGACCAATGGGGATTTTCCATGTGTAAAATCATCATTGGCTGGAGGAAACACGTGTTGCCTCACTGTTGGGGTACATGTCATCCACTCATTGGACAGGAGGCGCCTATGATAGGTCGACATGTGGAATGGCCCAACAGTGGCCCATTCCGGTGAAAAAGGCCGGTCCAGTAAAAATTAGCAGGCCGGCCCATATAAGGCCTACTTGTGTCAGGTCCATTTAAGCCCATGACCCATATGAGATGTGCCAATTCAGCCCGTCAATGGCCCGTTAAAGATTTGACACCATTGCAGCCCATCGTTAGTTCGAACCCGTTAACAATCTGCTATATATTTGGGCTCAATATCAGCCCGATGAGATTTTGGCCTGTTAACGACCCATTCAAGGGATGGGCCAATTTTTAGGATGTACATCTTTTGGCCTTTTAGCGATCCATTTAAGTGTTGGGCTAATTTTCGGCCCGGTGTGTCTTTCAGCCTGTTGACGGTCCATAAATCAGTTGGGCCATTTGTAGTCGGACCTGAGTTTTGGCCTTTTAGTGACCCATTTAAGTGTTGGGCTAATTTTTGGCCCTGTGTGTCTTTCAGCCTGTTAACGGCCCATAAATGAGTTGGGCCATTTGTAGTCGGACCTGAGTTTTGGCCTTTTAACGACCCATAAATGAGTTGGGCCATTTGTAGTTGGACCTGAGTTTTTGCCTTTTAACGACCCATGCCCTTCATGGTCCAATACCAGCCCGGTTTCTCTTTCGGCCTGCTAAAGGCCCACAACACAGTTGGGCCATTTATAATACGACCTGACTTTCGGCCTCTTAATGGCCCATACTCTTCATGGTCTAGTACAAGCCCGCTGTCGCTTTCGGCCTACTAAAGGCCCACAGTATAGTTGGGCCATATGTAGCCCGACCTTAGTAACGACCTGTTAACAGCCCATGAAATCAAATGGGCCCACCTGTTGCCCGCTTTGATGTCGTCCTGTTAATGACCTGGGAGGTAAGAGGGCCGACCATTAACTTTCGGCCTGGTAAGGACCCATTAACTTAATGGGCCCACTAAAGTTCGTACATGTCTTTAGGCCAAATTAGATAATTTGAGCCCATTACAACGAGCAATTATGCACAGGACCAAAACCGATCAAGCAAAGGTACGGCATACAGGGAAAAACGTTGCACATCCAGCATATATTACAGGAAATTACATCCACTGGGCAATTAAAGATTGATGCCAGTGCAAATAGATGAACAGAACCTAACGATCTACAACGTCACAATCTGCAACCTCAGCACAGATGACGCCCATAAGCATGTGGGCAAGTTCTTGCTGCTTTGCTACACTATCTCTGAAAACATTGATCAGTTGTTGTTGCGCATGAATCTGCACCTCTGATTCCTCCACCATTTCCATCATTGCTTCAGCCATTAATTGGTTCACAAACATACATTTTTTCCATTGCATTCAAGACAGAGGATACTAAACAGATTCAGATGGCGATTTTGGCAGGCTTGTATTATTGACAGTCGAGAGTGTCTCGACCACTGCATCATAACATAAATTAGGAGGGGAACCAAACAGATTAATCATGAGTTATTACCATATTACCTGGCCTAGATTTATTGGAAAGAAACAATGGGGTCGCCTTACTGTTTTCAGAGTTTGTCTTCTTATCTTCAGTAGCCTGCACCAAATTAACACACTAGCATTGCTATCATTGGCCAAGTCAGATAATAGGAAGCAACATTGACACAACGAACATTTGGGAAACTAGCCTACACCAAATAAACACAATATGGCATAGCTATCATCAGCCAGGTAAGGCAATACGAAAGCAACATTGACACAATGAATGAATGGGCAACGAGAGCAACACTACAATTCAGTAATGTGCATGATATGAGATAGTACACTCATGCAGCTCAGTATGCAAAACTACCAGGCAGTTTTCCTTACAAAAACCAACATTGGCACCTTTAACATTTTGCTACAACTAATTTTAGATCAGATAAAGGTTGGATTCACACCGATTAACAAAATACATGCTGATGTAAAAATATAGTGATATACAACATGTACTTACATCAGCATTGGAGCACAGAGAGTTCCTGGAAGATATTTTCCTCGAATACAATCCCAATGGAGGAAGTCTTCTATCATTTAACCTTATTTTCTTAAAGATAGATGGGTAAGAAACATGTACAAAATATGATCAGAATGCTATAAAATTTCATGATGCAAGGATACGCACACGCTTCTTAGAATGGAGTTGACATTCTTTTGCTGGACTGGAGCGAACTAGTTCTTTGGCCACTGGAATCTGCTTATTATCAGTGGGAGTTGGGTTTCTCTGTGCTGGAGCAGTATCTATGAAAAATGGAGTTGGTTTATTATCTCCTGGTGTTTGGATCTTTTGCAAAGACCTGGTTTGTAACCCTTCACATTCTAACATAGTCGTCTTCCCCTCACATGCCTTGTATAGAAGAATGGTGCTTCAATTATAAAACATGCTATAGCAGAGAGATATAATAGGTACTAAAGAATAGAAAGGCATGACATATTGACATGTATTCCCTCCATGCGGAAAAAATGGATGGGTCTAGGCGTATTTCAGTTCTAGATACATCCTTTTTATCAATTTCGGCAACATGTAATTCGGACGGGGGGAGTATGGTGTAAGTTCTAGGGATATGATAGGACAACACAGTAAAAAACACTAGTTGAATGTAAAACTGTATGCTAGCGGAATACGTACAGAAAAAACTAAGGCAACATACACATGTATGATTGGGAAACTAATATAGGATTGCAACAGAGCACTAGAACAACACTTCAATGTAAAAAAACATGGTATGGTAGACAGATGAAGTACATACTGATGAATAACAATGCATAAGATATTCAGAAACATGATGTCCAAATTAAGCAGATGGCATTGCGATATAGTAGAATGACAGTACTTGAATTTGAAAACATGTTATCATGAATGGAATAGGTACTGAAAAATAGGAAGGCATGACATATTTACATGCATAATCAGCATGCCAAGCACATGGCATTGCCACAGAGTAGATACACTCCAGGACATTATATGCATGTTGTACCCATATCATGGGCCAAGTTAGAGCAAGGACCTTGTGGGGTGAAGAGGATTCATCATCTTTCTGCAAGTCTTCTGAAGAACTGCATTTACATGTTCCATCATATTGGGTATCATTGACATCAAGATTATTGGCCTTTACATTGCTCCATGAGGTTCTTGTGGATATATCAGTGTGTGCAATTATATCTGACATGCATGGAAGACAACTAGTAGTTAGATTTATGTAATGAGTTCCTATAGGAGACGACATAAATAGTAGACTGGGGTTAACTAGCAGCAACAGGTCTCAAAAACTAAAGGGAGAACATAGATGAAAGCTACAGAATATGTATCAATTGTACTCGAGATTAACTAGATGGCACACAAAAGTATTAAAGAACAACATAGGTAATACTAGAAGTGGTATAATACTATAATCACTAGCCTGTGGGATAGTATTGGCTGATTGATGATAACTATGGAACAATGTTACCTAAAGAACAAGTATCTTAGCTGAATTATGGAATAGCGCTAACTCCTGAACGAGACACGTAATAGATTAGCATGAATATACAGTGAAATTTGATAATCTATTTTCCATGCTTATATGAATAACAAAGCCATAAATGTTGCACACAAGTAAGATGAGGGTACAACCTATCTGGCCGCCATCCATAGGAGTGAGCATCATGTGCTGACTTATCGATGGCCCTGTAGTTGTTGTGGTTGTCCATGTCGGGCACGTGCATTCGATGCAGGGAACTGTTGAGTGGGGACTATAGCTCCATTCTGGTGTATGCTTCCCTTGTTGGAGCAACTGCTGTGAGTCGGAAGACGGTGTGGCTGAAGATGCACATAACACATAATGTTAAGAATGACACATCTCTTTGATCTGAAGAAATACCCTAAGAGATCAACAGCAAGGTACAAGAGTGGTCACATGTGTGTCGACTGAAGACTAAATTGGGGTCACACGATTTTATTTTATTTTGGTACTATCCGATCTACGCCGGATGGCTTGATGGCCGTCTTGTGCCTCCCAGCTGACACTGTTCAGAATCTTCCCCGAAGAGCCAGCAACCAACGACAGAGCAGCCTGCCTTTGCTGTTCGTGGCCCTGACCAAAACCCTGCTCCCCGCCCCATCGCACTACTGTGGTTGCGCCACCCCCGGGCCAATCCACAAAGGCTCGCCATCATCCAGATCCGGCAGCGGCAGTACCTTCAACCCACACAACTCTAAGATAGCCATCTAAGTGCTGCTTCCGCGATGAACTTGCGCCCCTGCACCCTTACGTTAGACACCAGCCAACCGACAGCCTAGGAGCTCCGCCACCTCGAGGGGTGCTGCTTCCCATTGGGAATCGATTGGCCTAGAATAAAAATTCAAACAACTGACACCTAAATAAAGTGATTTAAGATGAGGGTGCGACCTATTTGGCGGCATGGTGAAGTAGGTAGCTCCAGCTGCCGAGTCGGTGATGCCAGCGCGCTTGCAGTGGCGACCGGCGGCTGGGAAGCAGAGATGTCGCGATGGTCGACGGCTACGGGGAAGCAGCGCCGGACTCTGGACGGATCCAAAGTTGGAGCTGCTTCGGTGCCATGAACAACGGCGGGGGTGAAACTGCTCTAATACAGTTCACGCGGCCGTCGTCAAGGCAGCTCCAGCAGCACGGAGTAAGAGGCACACGGCCCAGTGCACGACGACAAATGGACAGCGTCTCCGGGATTAGGGAGGAGGTCGGCTGTGAAATTGGTGCAGTGGGGGGCGCCATGGAGGAGGGGCCGAGGTTCCGCGGCTTGGGAGAAGGGAGCTTCTAGGGAGAAGGTGATTTGGCGCCCACAAGGTATGAATGAGGAGGGAATTGGGAGGGGAGTGGAACCATGTCTTACGGACGCATTTTTCTGAAATGTGGGGGGGGGGGAGTTACAGTTCTACCCATGCATTTAGGCTTCTCAGCTTGGGTTTGTGTACTGAGGGTCGGGGATAGTAGAGTAATTTTGCCTCTCCCCAAATAGTGGGCGGGAGCGATTTCGGGCGAGGAGGGCGTGTTTTGAAATATAGTGGGCGCGAGCGATTTCGGGCGAGGAGAGCGTGTTTTGAAATAGTGGGCGTGAGCTATTTCGGGCAAGGACAGCGTGCTTTGCCAACCATGGTTTATGAATTATTCGGCAGATGTCATTTCGGCCGAGGAAAAGGCGCGCTTGGATGAAGTTACGAACCTACCCTCGATGTACAACGGGCCAATTGATGTGTGTCCCACATAGGCCGGTAATTTCATGTCTCCCATTTATTTGCTCGGGCGAATTCCACCGAGTAGAGGGTGTTTAACAGTTCATTCAAATTATAGGAGAACGAGCATCCACGTCTACCTTACCAAGTCGATTCGAATCAAATTTTGAAATATTACCTTGCCACTTCTTTTTTAGATGGAGAGATGATGCTCGGGAGTAATGTGTTTTTACATGCTCGTTGCTAGCGATTTACTATATGAAAAATAGTTGACCCACTCAAAAACGGGAATCAAACCCAAAATGAAATATGTCGATTCAATGAAATAGCTCGTTCACCAGGTCAAAATAGTGAACTAAATCGAAAATTGAACACCTCGATCGAGTATCATGTTGTACAATATTATAGTACTTCATGAACATGTTGAAAGTCAAATTAATGAACTTGTTTGATATACGCATATCTCGTTCATGTGTGGATTGCAGACAACATGTTCTCCAATTTAAATATTTGAATGCAAGTTTATATCAAAACATGGTTTATATCAGTCTTTGATGCATAAAACGCGACCTCCCCCTCTCCCGCACTCCTGCTCTCTCTCTCTTTCTCTCTCTCGCCGACAATCTTCAATTCTGTCGCACGCATCCAACACACAAACCTTGTTGGTCCCTTTCCCTCTCTCCCCAGCTCTTTCTCTCTCTCACCAACAATCTTCAATTCTATCGCACGCATCCAATACACAAACCTTGTTGGTTCCTCTCCCTCTCTCTCCATCTCTTTCTCTCTCTTTTTGTGTGTGTGGAGGGGGATCTTTGTAGTTCGCATGCATATATACCCCATCTATAGGTCTCTCTCGCACACTATGTAGGATTCTCTGGTCCAAGCTAGATATATTGGGTGCACTCATCGTACGGACACAAATTCCATGGACCGTTACCCGTAACTCTCTCATGCACCACTCTGTCGTCCCGGAGCTCTTCCCTCTCTCTCTCAAACTCTCCATCTACCTGGGTCACACATACGCATGCATATCTCACTCGCACTCGATAGACCCATCTAATACTCTATCTCTCTCCATCGTTCTCTCTCCATCTCACACGCACACACACACAATCTCATGCCTAGCTAGCCAAGTATGATGGTCTCTCACTCAATTGTAGGCACACGCAGTCCACCTATATGTATATGACTAGCTAATCTTAGTCTCCATCACAAACATGTGCATGGTCTATCTCAATTTCTCTCAGGGCATATTTCTACAGAAAAACTAACGCCCACACGTGTGGGCGTTTGCACATCACCCACACGTCTCCATCACCACTCATTTTGCCACGTATGAACAGATGACATCAACAGAAATATTTTTGGTTTTTAGCTTAAAAATATTTTATCTTCTAATTAAAAAAGCGAATTAAAAATCCGTTTTCACCATTAAATCCGTTTCGACAAGATCTTCAAAACTAGACCCCATGTTTATATGTTTCGACGAATTTTTTTTACCCAAAAGTTGCCATGATGTTTACACTGTAGTTGCTATGGTGCTTAAACTAAAGTTGCCATGTGGCAATTTTAGTTTGTAGATCATGGCAATTTTAGTTTTTAATGATGGCAATTTCAGTATTTTGACCATGAAAATATTTTTTTGCATGAACCATGGCAATTTTAGTTTATGGTGCATGGCAAGTCTAGTTTCTTAATTCTTTGTTTTATAATATGTCAAAAAATACTTTTTAATATAGAAGAAAATAGCTGAAACATAACATGGCAACTTTAGTGTAAACATCATGGCAATTCATGTGCAATAGACATGGCAACTTTTAACCCAAAAAAATATTCGTCAAAATATATTGATATGAGATCTAGTTTCGAAGATCTCGTCGCGAGGGATTTATTGGTGAAAATGGATCTTCAGTCAGATTTTTCATTTAAGAGATAAAACATTTTAAAAAATGAAAATCCAAAAAGATTTCCATATGCATGCCTGCGGTGACATGGCGTAGTCTGTATGTTATAGGGCGTGTGGGCGAGTTTGGCTCCCACCACACGTGTGGGCATTAGCGTTGTCCTATTTCTATCACGCACGCACCTCCCTCGATCTCCCACCCATATAGTCCCCTCACGATCTCGAGGGGATCTCTCTATCACAAACACACCCTCTCTCCCTCCCCATGCGTCCATGTTCTCCATGTGTCCCTCTCGACCTTTGTTCCTTGTTGGCCAGACCTCTATTGGACATGTGCTATAGGGGTGTCTCTCTCCGTTGCAAACAACCACACACTAGCTATCTTCGTGTATCTCCTCGCCTCGCTTTTCTACCTCGGAGAGGCATGCGTGATATGTATGTGTAAGAAACGAAAAACACACACACACTCTCTCTCTCTCTCTCTAATTTATCGTTTGTTGTCACTTTCTCTTTCATGCACATACTCTTTTTGCACACACACTCATTCTCCTTCACACGCACTTGATCTCTCTCGACTTAGGCACTCTCTTTGGTCCATAGCATATAGATTTATTGAAAAGTCAAACATCACAAAGTTTGACCATACGTACATGGAGAAGAACAATTACATCTAGAATGGTAAACATATACCATTAGATTCACCATGAGATGTAGTTTTGTATGATGTATCTTTGGTATTGCAGATATAAATAACATTTGCGTAAACCTGATCAAAGTTTCCAAAGCTTGACTTCTAAAAAGCGGATGGAATATTTCTTTCCTCCTCTCAGCTATCTGACACACCACTCAGCCTTATCGGGGCTCCTCTGTCTCTCTCAAACTTTATATCTCCCTGGTTCACACATACACATGTCTTGTCGCGGTGGGCGCACGGCAGATGCCATGGGATGGCTAAAGAGAGGAGGAGGCTCGAGGGTGCTAGTGGGCTCCAGAGGCGAGGTTGGCATGAGCAGGCGCGGGACGCTGGACGTACCCAGGTTCAGGGCTCTCCTGAGAGATAACACCCCTAGTCCTGCCGAGTGTAGTTTGATGTTTGATAGTACAATGTTGCTCCTAGAGTTGTATGGAGGAGGAAGGGAAGCTGGCCAAGGCTTAAGCTGCTCCTTCTCTCCGGATGGATATTGCTGTTTTGGTGGCTCGTTTCTCTCTATCCTTTCTGTCCTGCCCGTATGTGAGGGCTCTTGGGGGGTTTTATAGACCAACCCCCCACGGGTACAATGGTAATGTTACAAGTCGGTGGGTCTGGGTTGTCGGCGTCCGGGGACCCGGGCTGGGACCCGCTGGGGGCCTATGGTTCGCTGGGTTTCGCTAGGTGCAGGCCTCGCATGCCTAGGGGGACTGTGCACCATCTTGTCGATCGTCAGGGCGTGGTCGAGTCGAGTCGTGTACAGTGGCGCTCAGTCAGGTCGCCGCTTGCTGTCATCAGCGGTGAGGGCGGGGGCACTGTTGCCACGCTCGGCTGACCAGAAGCATGCGTGAGGCACTGTTGCCTTGGTCATCGGTTGCTGAACACTCGTCCCATCGCACGGCCTGGATGGGACGGGAGCTGACTCGCGGCTGGATTGCGGAGCACGCCACGGGTGGAGCTGTCTTGTTGTGGAAGCTTTGGTTGCGCCGGGTTCGGCCATCTTGTGCTAGTTGTTGAGGCCAAGTCGACGCGTTTTGCCGGGTCGGAGAGTTCGGCCGGGTTGCGGGGCTCGGCCGGGTCAAGCAACCCGGCCAAGCTCGTCCCGGCTTGAGGGGCGATGCTGGCCCCGTTGTTTTTGAAAAGGATCCGGGTTCAGTTGCCTGCCCGGGGTTCATCCCCCTGACAGTAGTCCCCGGAGCTGTGAAGGTCCGCCATCTTCGGATGAGTGGGCCTTCACAGTTTACCCCTTAAGCAAGGCGGATTCTAAGAGCGCCGGGTCCGGCAACACCCACTGTGTGCCAGTTTTCTCAGAAACCGGATCGTGACATCCCGGCGATGGCGGGAACCGAGGAGTCCGTCGAATCTTGGGGCAATCCCTTGGGCTTCGCGCGGGCGCCATGTGGTGACCGAAAGTCGGAGGGGCCTGACAGGCCACGCGCGTGACGGGACTTGGCGACTGGCTGGGGCCCGCTGCTGCGCGCCCTTGTCCCACTTGCGTGGATTTATTGCAGCGTCCGGGGGCCGGTTGCTCTTCCCCTGGCAGTTATTGCCTGTATACGTGCACACTTATTGTGGGGTAGTGTAAAGGGCGAGTGCAAACGATCGCACTCCCCCACGTTCAAACCGAGGGTTATAAATCGGGGGGCAGGGGGCGGCGGACATCATTCTCGCATGCGCCCTCCTGCCCCTTTGCTCTTGCTCTGCTCTTCGTAACCGACGCACTGCGGAGCCCGCTGCCCCGAGCAGAACTTCGCCATCGTCCATCTTCTTTCTCCTTCTCCGTCTTTCGCTCGTGGCACTGCTGTCGGGCTCTTGGATGGGCTCGAATGTCACCACCGAAGACATGGCCCATCTACGCGCGTTGTGGTGCTTGCCACGGGAGACGGATGTCACCGTTCGTCTGCCGCGCGGCGAGCAGAGGCTGCAGCCCGAGGAGTCAGAGCGCGTGGTCTTCCTCACACACTTCGAGCGCGGATTTGGGATGCCGGCGAGCGCCTTCTTTTGCACGTTCCTGGAGTTCTTCGGGCTCCAGCCGCATCATCTTGGCGCCGGCGCCATCGTCTAGCTTTCCGGCTTCATCACCCTCCGCGAGGGGTACATGGGGGTTGAGCCCACGATCGACCTCTGGGCGCGCTTCTTCTCCTTGAAGCAGCAGGGGCCGTCGGCCGGAGAGTTCGCCGACTGCAGCGCCATCGTCATCTCGAAGCGGTCTGGGCGGACTTTCCCCAGATCCCGCTGGAGGATTCTGCCAAGAAATGGCAGATCTCCTTCTATGTCCGCAACTTGCGTGCAGACTGCATCAATCTTCCGGCCTTCGCCATCACGCCGCCTCGGGCGAAAATGAACTGGGGCTAATCCCCCAGGCGCCCGTCGTAGTAGATTCTCAATCTCTACGAGCGGGTGATGGTGATGAGGACGTGGGAGGGGCTCACTGGCAACGACCTCATCACCGCGTTCATCATGCGCCGGGTTCTCCTGCTGCAGAGGCGCTCCTGCCTCATCGGTGAGATGGTCGGTCTCCAAGATCCCAACCGCATGGGGTCGACGCGGCTAACAGCGGAGCAGATCGCGCGCCGAGTGAACGACATCTCCAAGCCAAACATTAGGGAGGACTGGCGGTTCGGCAAGGTGCCATACAGTGAGTCGAACTCGGTGCCACAGGTGAGTGTCTGGTCGCCTTACTTTGCTGCTGCGCACCTCCTTGTTCATCCTGACGCGACGTGGGAGGTGCTTCTGCATGCGATCCCGCATCCTTATGCCCGGGCTCCATCGCAGGTGGCGCCGATGGCGCCGGAGGAGCCCGAGGCCCACGGCGGGGAGGAGGAAGCCAAGGCCGACGCCGGCGCTGGGCGTCGTGCGGGTAAGTCTTGTGTTTTTCTTCGTGTATCTTGAGTTGTTGACCGTAACATGGTGCGGGCGGTGCTGAGGCCAGTTGTTGGTGCAGTGGCATTGGGCAGGGGAGGCGGCGACGCGGGCGGAGCCGGGTCGTCGCGTGGGGCGGCGCCGAGCCGCCGGACGGGAAGGACAGCGTCGCGTCGCGGCCCCGGGCCCTGAAGCGCACGACGGACCTGGCCGGGGTCGGGAGGCCGGCCAAGAGGAAGCGTGGTGCCGGGCAATGGAGGCCGACGCCGGTCCTGGTCTTGTCGGGGTAAGCTTCATCTCTTGTATGCATTCAGACTACCGAGCTAGCCTTGCTATTTGCTCATTCTGTCTTCTTCCTCTTCAGGTTGCCAATCGCGTTGGCGAGGGCGGCGGCGGATGCCGCGGCCGTCGAAGGGACCGCATTCCACAGGAGCCGGTCCGACCTCGTTGACCGGGTCGAGGAGGAGGGACGGGCCGACTCAGACCTCAGCCTGGACCCGAATGACGCTGAGGGCTTGGCCTGGCGCGACAGGAACAGGGCCGAGGCGGAGTTGGAGGCGGCATCGGTCCGGGCATGGACCAACACGGCGGTGGCATGGGCGCGAGCCGGCGTGGCGCCGGCCTGGCGCAAGATGCCGGAGGGCTTGGTGGTGGTGGCGACGGTCTTCGAGCCGTCGTCGGTGAGGGAGCGCGACCGTGAGGGCCGGGCTGAGGTGGTGATCCTCGACCAGGAGCCGCGGGTCGACGGTGTCGAGCGAGTGGGGGCTGATGGGGGTGGTGGTGGCGCCGCCTTGGAGGAGGTGCTGCGAGCGGCAGCGCGCGAGGCGCCGCCGGTGTTGGAGGAGGCCCCACGGGCGGCGGTGCCGGAGGCCACCCCGGCAGCTGGGCCGGTGGTGGCGCAGCAGACCGTCCCGACATCTAGACCGGGAGCGGCAACGCAGGACGTCCCGGTGTCCGGATCATCGACGGTGCCGGAGAGGGCGTCGGAGGAGGTGCCGGCCGCGTCGAGAGTGGCCAGCGAGAAGCACACCTTGGTGCCCCGCAGGGAAGGCGCCGGACTGCCACGCCGCAGCCGGCGCGGAGCGGGAGCGCCATAGTCTTCGGACCTCAGACCCAGGAGGAGGCGGCGATGGACGCCGTCAGCCGCCGTCTGCGCGGCCGGACGGACCGGCTCGAGGCCTTCGCCCAGGCCTAGGTGGAGCGGACGCGTGACTTGGAGCGCGCCGTTCTGATAAGCTTCTTCTTTTTTGCGACTTCTTCTTTGTGGGGGCACGCCAGCACACCCACTTGGTGTAGCCCCCGAGGTTCGAGCCAACTACGTAGTAGTTGGGTCGAATCTTTAGAATGTTGTTTTGGTCCTGATTTTTGCTTTCTTCAGCAACTCGACGCCTATCGAGTCGGCGCCTTCAACCATATCCTGGGCAAGTTCCGAGAGCTCAAGGAGCAGCTCACCGCCAAGGAGGAGGAGCTTCACATCGCCGCAGGTATCTTCATGCTCTTTTCTAGTGGGAGCGTGCTAGCGCACCCACTGGGTGTAGCCCCCGAGATTCGGGCCAACTGTGTAACAGTTGGGCCAAATCTTAAGTCTTGCTTTCTCCTTTGTTGAATCTTTCTCTTTTGGAGCTGAGGTGCTGTCCCGGCAGACTCGGCTGCTCCGGGCTGATCATCATTGTGACCGGTTTGTTGCCGACGCCGGCCGTCTTGGCGCCGAGGTGGCGCAGGCGAGGGCGGAGGCGGCCGTGGCCCGGCGGTCGCTCGACGAGGCCAACCAGCTGCAGGAGCAGCTGGCAGGTCATAAGAGCCGCCTCGAGGCCGAGGTGGAGCTTCTTAAGGCGGAAGTCGCCAAGGTGGTGGAGGCACAGCAGGCCCTGGTCGAGGCGGACCAGCAGTGCGGCAGGCTGGCCGGCGACAAGGGACGGCTCTAGGCCAAGGTGGATCACCTACGGGGGCAGGTTTCCACGGCTGAGGAGGCCCCCCAGGACGAGGCCCGCCGTCGCGAGGCGGCCGAGAAGGCGGTCGACGACAAGGTCGCTGAGCTGAAGGCGGCCCTTGCCAAGGTGGCCGATCTGGAGAAGGCGCTCAGGAGCGCGACCGCACCATTGAACTGGAGCGGCATGGTATGTTGCTCGAAGCGCAGCACCTGGAAGAGTCCTTCTCCAGTAAGTGTTTTTCTTGTGTTTCACCGGGTCGGGATCCGTCCTTTCGTCCTTGTTGTCCTCTTCTGATATGCTTCATGTTTTCTAGCAGGAGCCTTTCCGGAGACGGAATGGTTGGCGGAGGAAGCCGTCCGCTTTCAGCGTGACCCGACCGGAGTCGTTGGATTCGGAATGGACCCGCGGGCAGCGTGGACCTTCCCGGAAATCATTGCCGCCGTTGAGGCCCGCCTACGGGTCTTGGGGGCGCATATGGGGAGGCTTTCCCAGGCCGACACCGCGATTATGGTGGCCCTTTGGCCGGACTACGTCGAGGCGAACAGCTCCACGCGCCTGGCGCGTTGGTTGGAGATGGGGACAGACTGGCTTCATGAGTGGCGCGTCTCCACCGCTCGTGCCGACGCTGAGATGGCGCTCCGGTTTGCACTGTCTTGGCATCCGGACCTGCAGCTGGACGCGCTGATGGGCCAGCAGGCCGGCTCGGAGCAGCTGTTGCAGGAGCAAGCCGGCCGAATTGCCTCCCGGGCCAGCTACATCGCCGAGTTCTCCTTCCATGATGAGTTCCACCCGGAGCGGACGGAAGACGGCAGGGTCGTGGACTGCGACGACTATGGCCTGCTTCTGCACGATCCGGAGGGGAGCTCTGAGGATACGGGCGTCTACCGCGATGGGGTGCCGAGGAGGACACCGGCGCCTCGCTGGACCAGGAGGCCGCCATGGGAGAGCTGTCGACGTCGTCACGCGGCGCTGGAGATGCCTGAGACACCTTAGTAAAATTTGTTAGGTAGCAGGTCCACCCACCCACTGGGGGTTTAGGGTGTAATGAACTCGGGCTGAGGGCCTTTTAAATATTTATGTGTATATGTCGTGAATGTTTCTGCTTTTGCCTTCCGTTTTTTGGACTGATTTCCTGCGCTTTTCCTTTCTCAAACCTCCCCCCCCCACGCGAGTCAGACGTCCGAGGCTCCGGTCCGTGACAAGGAGTTCGGTTCTTCGAGAGGAGCACGCAGGACTTGGGCTCTTCAAAACGTTGAGCGCGAGCGAAACACCCATTGGGCTGGCTGGCGGCAACCCGACGGAGCCGGTTGTCGAGCAGCCAGTCGTGCGGCTGTTCATTTTCTGAGCGGTGGGCCGGGTTGATTGTCCCTGCAGCCTTTGACTTGGTGTTTGAAGCGTGAAGGAGCTCTGGCCCGTTGTGCTTGCTAGACGACAGCCGAAGCCAGATTTGTGGCTTTAGGGCGAAGTGGGGGACCGCAACATCCTAACTATATCAGGAATCGAGCCGGCTAGCCCCTGAGCCCCCGGGTTGAGCGGGTCGGACCGGTGGCCGGGCTCAGTGGCATAGTGATGCGAAAAGGTAGGGACATAATAAGTTGGTCAACAAAAGGCAGCCCCCGAGTCTCGTTCGAGGACCCCATAGTTTCATGCGTTTATAAAAGGCGACGATACATACACTCATGCGGCTAAATGTAAAATGGGCGGAGGAGTTCCGTGTACCACGACCGGGTCGTTTCTTCGCTAGCGGTGTCTCTCTTGCGCTTGTTTGACTTGCGTGCATCGATGAGGTAGTAGGCGTTGCGATCGCACAAGGCCCTGCTCATGATGAATGGGCCCTCCCATGGGGAGGACAACTTGGGCTGGCCTGCTTGCTCTTGGATGAGTCAAAGGACGAGGTCACCCTTGCAGAACGCGAGGGGCTTGATCTTCTTGCTGTGCTAGTGCCTCAGGCCTTGCTGGTAGATGGCCGAACGGCTGAGCGCTAGGAGGCGGGCTTCTTCGAGCAGGTCGACACCGTCTTCGCGGGCTTCACTGGCTTCGGCTTCGGTGTAGATCACGATGCGTGACGAGTCAAACTCGATGTCGGTCGGGATGACGGCTTCAGCTCCATAGACAAGGAAGAGCAGGGTGAACCCGGTCGACCGATTCGGCATGGTACAGAGAATCCAGAGAACAGTCGGCAACTCGTCAAGCTAGCTGCCGGGTGAGTGGATGAGTGGCTCAACGAGTCACGGCTTGATGCCGAACAGGATGAGTCCGTTGGACTGCTCGACCTTCCCGTTGGACTGCGGATGTGCAACGGAGGCCAGGTCGAGGCGGATGCCGGAGACAGAGCAGTATTGCTCAAGCGCGCCCTTGGCAAAGTTGGTGTCGCTGTCTGTGATGATGCTGTTCGGCATGCCGTAGCCAACCGCTATGCCCTTGATGAGCCGGACGGCTGTTGGCCCGTTCAGTTTCTTGATTGGTCATGCTTCGATCCACTTGGTGAACTTGTCCACAGCCCCCAGCAGGTGCAGCATGCCGCCTCGAGCAGTTTTGAAGGGTCCCACCATGTTGAGTCCCCAGACCGCGAAGTGCCAGACAATCGGAATGGTGTGGAGTGCTGACGCCGACTGGTGGTTGCACTTGCTAAAGCACTGGCACCCTTCACACTTGAAAACAAGCGACTCGGCATCTTGGAGGGCCGTGGGCAAATAGAAGCCGTGGAGGAACGCCTTGGCCACCAGGGATCGCGATGCGGTGTGGTGCCCGCATTCGCACTGGTGTATGTCGAGGAGGATGTCGATGCCCTGTTCTTGTTCGACGCAGCGCTGGAACACACTGGTGGAGCTGCGCTTGACGAGCTCGTTGTTGATGATGCTGTAGGTGGACGCCCGACGCTGCACTTGCCGGGCTTCGGTCTCATCCATGGGGAGAACCCCGTTCTCCAGGAATTCTAATATTGGGAGGGCACAAGACGGAGCCGTAACCACGACGAAGACGGCCACCAGGGTGGGTTCCGAGTCGGGTTGAGCAGCCCCCGGGTCGGGGATGGCGATGGCCAGGTCCGGGGCGATGGCGGCTAGGTCAAGCTGAGCAGCCCCCTGGCCGGGTTTGGTAGTCCTCGGGCCGGGTTGAGATGCGGCCGGGTCGTCTGGAACGTGGATGGACTCGGAGTCCGGTGACGGCTTGATGGACGGCTTGCGCAGGTGCTCGAGGGAGACGCCATAGGGGATGGACTGTCGGGACGAGGTGATCTTGGTGAGCGTGTCGGCCACTTCATTCTCCGCGCACGGGACATGGAGGAACTCGCAGCCCTCGAAGGACCCGGACAGCTTCTGGACGAGGAAGCAGTAGCTTGCCATGTTGGAGTCACGGGCGTCCCACTCACTGGAGCACTGCTGCACCACTAGGTCCGAGTCACCGTAGCACAGGATGCGCCGGACGCCGAGTTCCTTGGCAAGCCGGAGGCCGTGCACAAGGGCTTTGTACTCGGCGATGTTGTTGGAGGCGGCGAAGTGGATCTGGAGCGCGTAGCGGAGTCGGTCGCCCTTCAGAGACAACAGTATGATGCCGGCCCCCAGGCCGAGTCGCATCTTGGACCCGTCGAAGTGCATGCGCCAATGCATCGAGTCGGGGGGCGGCGGCAAGTACTGGGTCTCGGTCCAGTCGACGAGGAAGTCGGCCAGGGCCTGAGACTTGATCATGGTGCGGGGCTCGTAGAGGATGGTGTGGCTGGCCAGCTGGAGCGCCCACTTGGCGACCCGGCCAGAGGCATCCCGGCACCCCATGATTTCTCTGATAGGAGCCATGCTGAGCACGGTGATGACGTGCTCTTGGAAGTACTGCTTCAACTTATTGGCAGTAAAGTACACGCCACTTCTGGTAGTGCGGGTAGTTCTTCTTGGAGATGGAGAGCACCTCGCTCAGGTAGTAGACCGGGCGCTAGACAGCTTGGATCTTGCCCTTCTCTGGTCGCTCGACCACCAGCACCGTGCTGACCGCCCGCGAGGTCGCGGCTATGTAGAGCAACAACGGCTCCTTGTCGGTCCACGTGGCCAGGACTGGTGCAGTGGACAGCATGCGCTTGAGGTCTTGGAAGGCCTTGTCTACCTTGTCATTCCATTCGAACGAGTTCATCTTCTTCATCAGCTGGTATAGGGGGAGCGCCCTCTTGCCCAGTCGGCTTAGAAACCGGCTGACCGAGGCCAAGCACCTGGTGAACTTTTGGACATCATGCAGCCAAGCCGGCTTGCGCATGCGCTCGATGGCCTTGATCTTCTCCGGGTTCGCCTCAACGCCGCGTTCTGAGATGAGGAAGCCGAGTAGCTTTCCGGCCGGGATGCCAAAAATGCACTTTTCCGGGTTAAGCTTGACCTTGTATTCGCGGAGGTTGGCGAATGTTTCCTTCAAGTCATCGAGTAGCGTGAGGTGTTGCTTGGTCTTCACCATGATGTCGTCCACATAAACATGGATTTTGCAGCTGAGTTGCGGCAGCAGGCATTTCTGCATGCAGCGTTGGAAGGTGGCGCCGACATTCTTCAAGCTGAACCACATGGTGATGTAACAATATGCCCCAAAGCGCATGATGAAGGACGTCTTCAGGGCGTTGGCCGGGTCCAGCTTGATCTGGTGGTAGCCGGAGTAAGCGTCCAGGAAGGACAGGAGCTCGCACCCGACAGTCGAGTCGATGACTTGGTCGATCCACGGGAGAGCGAACGGATCCTTGGGACAGGCCTGTTGAGGCTAGTGTAGTCGATACACGTGCACCAGGTCTTGTTCTTTTTTAGGACGAGGACTGGATTGGCCGGCCACTCGGGGTGAAACACTTCCATGATGAAGCCGGCCGCCAAATGAACGAAATATTCCCTAGAGGCAATAATAAAGTTATTATTTATTTCCTTACTTCATGATATATGTTTATTATTCATTTCATGCTAGAATTGTATTAACCAGAAACATAATACATGTGTGAATACATAGACAAACATAATGTCACTAGTATGCCTCTACTTGACTAGCTCGTTGATCAAAGATGATTGAGTTTCCTAGCCATAGACATGAGTAGTCATTTGATTAACAGGATCACATCATTAGGAGAATGATGTGATTGACTTGACTCATTCCGTTAATTAGCTTAGCACTTGATCGTTTAGTATGTTGCTATTGCTTTCTTCATGACTTATACATGTTCCTATGACTATGAGATTATGCAACTCCCGTTTACCGGAGGAACACTTTGTGTGCTACCAAACGTCACAACGTAACTGGGTGATTATAAAGGAGCTCTACAGGTGTCTCCGAAGGTACATGTTGAGTTGGCGTATTTCGAGATTAGGATTTGTCACTCCGGTTGTCGGAGAGGTATCTCTGGGCCCTCTCGGTAATGTACATCACTATAAGCCTTGCAAGCAATGTGACTAATGAGTTAGTTGTGCGATGATACATTACATAACGAGTAAAGAGACTTGCCAGTAACGAGATTGAACTAGGTATTGAGATACCGATGATCGGATCTCGGGAAAGTAACATACCAATGACAAAGGGAACAATGTATGTTGTTATGTGGTTCGACCGATAAAGATCTTCGTAGAATATGTAGGAGCCAATATGGGCATCCAGGTTCCGCTATTGGTTATTGACCAGAGAGGTGTCTCGGTGATGTCTACATAGTTCTCAAACCCGTAGGGTCCGCACGCTTAATGTTCATTGACGATATAGTATTATATGAGTTATGTATGTTGGTGACCGAATGTTGTTCGGAGTCCCGGATGAGATCACAGACATGACGAGGAGCTCCGGAATGGTTCAGAGGTAAAGATTCATATATTGGATGATATGGTTAGGCCAAGGGGTCAGGCCCACGGGGCTATAAGTCGGTGCAAAAGGAGTTTTGCGGAGGCTAGGGGGCCAAACGTCGGAGACCCTGGTGTCTGGGCCAGATGCCAAGGATTGTGGCGTTTGGTCCTGGAGTCCGAGTGGGACTCTTGCCTTTCGGGCAAAACCAACTTTGAGGAGGCTTTTGCTCCAAGTTTTGACCCCAGGGCTTAATATATAAATAGAGGGGCGGGGCTAGCACCAAAGACACATCAAGAAACACCAAGCCGTGTGCCGGCAACCCCCGTCCCCTCTAGTTTATCCTCCGTCATAGTTTCCGTAGTGCTTAGGCGAAGCCCATGCGGAGATTGTTCTTCACCAACACCGTCACCATGCCGTCGTGCTGCCGGAACTCATCTACTACTTCGCCCGTCTTGCTGGATCAAGAAGGCGAGGACGTCATCGAGCTGAACGTGTGCTGAACGCGGAGGTGTCGTATGTTCGGTACTTGATCGGGGCGGATCGTGAAGGTGTACGACTACATCAACCGCGTTGATAAACGCTTCCGCTCAGCGATCTTCAAGGGTATGAAGATACACTCTCCCCTCTCATTGCTATGCATCACCATGATCTTGCGTGTGCGTAGGATTTTTTTTAAAATTACTACGTTCCCCAACAGTGGCATCCGAGCCAGGTTTTATGCGTAGATGTTATATGCACAAGTAAAACACAAGTGCAAGTCGTACTGCTTACCAGCATGTCATACTTTGGTTCGGCGGTATTGTTGGATGAAGCGGCCCGGACCGACATTACGTGTACGCTTACGCGAGACTTGTTCTACCGACATGCTTTGCACATAGGTGGCTGGCGGGTGTCAGTTTCTCTAACTTTAGTTGAACCGAGTGTGGTTACGCCCGGTCCTTGAGAAGGTTAAAACAACACTAACTTGACGAACTATCATTGTGGTTTTGATGCGTAGGTAAGAACGGTTTTGCTAAGCCCGTAGGTAAAACTTGCAACAACAAAGTAGAGGAAGTCTAACTTGTTTTTGCAGGGCATGTTGTGATGTGATATGGTCAAGACGTGATGCTATATTTTATTTTATGAGATGATCATGTTTTGTAACCAAGCTATCGGCAACTGACAGGAGCCATATGGTTGTCGCTTTATTGTATGCAATGCAATCGCCCTGTAATTGCTTTACTTTATCACTAAGCAGTAGCGATAGTCGTAGAAGCAATAGGTGGCAAAACAACAACGATGCTATGATGGAGATCAAGGTGTCGCGCTGGTGACGATGGTGATCACGACGGTGCTTCGGAGATGGAGATCACAAGCACAAGATGATGGTGGCCATACCATATCACTTATATTGATTGCATGTGATGTTTATCCTTTATGCATCTTATTTTGCTTTGATTGACGGTAGCATTATAAGATGATCTCTCACTAAATTTCAAGGTATAAGTGTTCTCCCTGAGTATGCACCGTTGTGAAAGTTCTTCGTGCTGAGACACCATGTGATGATCGTGTGTGATAGGCTCTACGTTCAAATACAACGGGTGCAAAATAGTTGCACACGCGGAATACTCAGGTTAAACTTGACGAGCCTAGCATATACAGATATGGCCTCGGAACACTGAGACTGAAAGGTCAAGTGTGAATCATATAGTAGATATGATCAACATAGTGATGTTCACTATTGAAAACTACTCCATCTCACGTGATGATCGGACATGGTTTAGTTGATTTGGATCACGTGATCACTTAGATGATTAGAGGGATGTCTATCTAAGTGGGAGTTCTTAAATAATATGATTAACTGAACTTTAATTTATCATGAAATTAGTCCTGGTAGTACTTTGCAAATTATGTTTTAGATCAATAGCTCACGTTGTTGCTTTCATATATTTATTTTGATATGTTCCTAGAGAAAAACTATGTCGAAAGATGTTAGTAGCAATGATGCGGATTGGATCCATGATCTGAGGATTATCATCGTTGCTACATAGAAAAATTATGTCCTTGATGCACCGCTAGGTGACATACCTATTGCAGGAGCAGATGTAGACGTTATGAACATTTGGCTAGCTCAATATGATGACTACTCGATTGTTTAGTGCACCATGCTTAACATCTTAGAATCGGGACTTCAAAGACGTTTTGAACGTCATGGACCAGATGAGATGTTCCAGGAGTTGAAGTTAATATTTCAAGAAAATACCCGAGTTGAGAGATATGAAGTCTCCAACAAGTTCTATAGCTAAAAGATGGAGGAGAATTTCTCAACTAGTGAGCATGTGATCAGATTGTCTGGGTACTACAATCGCTTGAATCAAGTGGGAGTTAATCTTCCAGATAAGATAGTGATTGACAGAGTTCTCTAGTCACCATCACCAAGTTAGTAGAACTTTGTGATGAACTATAGTATGTAAGGGATGACGAAAACGATTCCCGAGCTCTTCGTGATGGTGAAATTGACGAAGGTAGAAATCAAGAAAGAACATCAAGTGTTGATGATTGACAAGATCACTAGTTTCAATAAAAGGGCAAAGGGAAAGAAAGGGAACTTCAAGTAGAATGGTAAGCAAGTTGTCACTCCCACGAAGAAGCCCAAATCTGGACCAAAGCCTGAAACTGAGTGCTTCTACTGCAAAGGAAATGGTCACCGGGAGTGGAAATGCCCTGAATATTTGGTAGATATAAAGTATGGCAAAGTGAACAAGGGTATATTTGATATACAGGTTATTGATGTGTACCTTACTAGTGTTTATAGTAACCCCTGGGTATTTGATACTTGTTCGGTTGCTAAGATTAGTAACTCGACACAGGAGTTACAGAATAAACAGAGACTAGTTGAGGGTGAAGTGACGATGTATGTTGGAAGTGGTTCCAAGATTGATATGATCATCATCGCACACTCCCTATACTTTCGGGATTAGTGTTAAACCTAAATAAATGTTATTTGGCATTTGCATTGAGCATGAATATGATTTGATCATGTTTATTGCAATATAGTTATTCATTTAAAGTCAGAGAATAATTGTTGTTCTGTATACATGAATAAAACCTTCAATGGTCATGCACCCAAGGATTATGGCGTTTGGTCCTGGAGTCCGAGTGGGACTCTTGCCTTTCGGGCAAAACCAACTTTGAGGAGGCTTTTGCTCCAAGTTTCGACCCCAGGGCTTAACATATAAATAGAGGGGCGGGGCTAGCACCAAAGACACATCAAGAAACACCAAGACGTGTGCCGGCATCCCCACCCCCTCTAGTTTATCCATTATTGAGGAAATCGTTAACTGGTAACTGCTCGGTTGGCTAGCGAGTAGGGGATTAATAGGCTAATCGGCAAGTTAATTAGCCATTTAATCAATTAATCGGACGATTTATTGGTTTATCGGCTACTCGGTGACCCTAGGAGTAGGGGTTAATCGGCAAGTTAACTGGTTAATCGGACGAATTCTTGAACAGGGAGTTTATCCTCCGTCATAGTTTCCGTAGTGCTTAGGCGAAGCCCTGCGAAGATTGTTCTTCACCAACACCGTCACCATGCCGTCGTGCTACCAGAACTCATCTACTACTTCGCCCATCTTGCTGGATCGAGAAGGCGAGGACATGATCGTGCTGAACGTGTGCTGAACACGGAGGTGATGTACGTTCGGTACTTGATCGGGGTGGATCGTGAAGGTGTACGACTACATCAACCGCGTTGATAAACACTTCCGCTTAGCAATCTTAAAGGGTATGAAGATACACTCTCCCCTCTCATTGCTATGCATCACCATGATCTTGCGTGTGCGTAGGATTCTTTTTGAAATTACTACGTTTAACAACAGCAAAAGCTTGGTGACCTCTTCACCAATGGTTCTTCCCTTCTCTTCGAAAAAACGTCGTAGGGGTTGACGAACAGGCTTGGCGTCCTTGAGAACGTGAAGTTTGTGCTTGGCGTACTTCCTCGGGATACCCGGCATGTCCTTGGGGGTCTGCGAAGATATCCCGATTCTCATAGAGGAAGTCGACGAGCTCGCCTTCCTATTTGCTATCGAGGGGGGTGCCTACGACAACGTACCTGCTGCAGCTGGGGTCTTCCGGGATCAGCTTCACTTTCTTGGTCACCTTGGAGGGCTTGAAGGCGGCCTCGTCGGCCGGGTCCTTGGTCAGGATCGACGCGGCAGAGGCCTCGCCTGCCAGGGCAACGATCCGGTCGAGCTGGCGCCGCTCCTCGGCAATGACCAGCGACTCGGCCAGCTTGGTGCCGTCTCGGGCGCACTCCAGGGACTTACGGTAGTCGCCGGTAATGGTGATGAGGCCCTTGGGACCCGGCATCTTCATCTTCAGGTACGCATAATGGGGGACCACCATGAACTTGTCGAGCGCGGGTCGGCCCAGCAGTGCGTGGTACGCGCTGGACAGGTCCACCACCTCGAACCATATTGGCTCGCGTCGGAAGTGGCTGCTGTCACCGAACAGGATGTCGAGCCGGACCCGGCCAATGGGAGAGCAGGAGAGGCCGGGCACGATGCCGTGGAAGATTGTCCAGGTCGGTTCCAGGTCCTCGGCCTTGAGGCCGAGCTTAGTCATTGTGTCGCGGTAGAGAATGTTGATGCTGTTGCCGCCATCGATGAGGACTCAGGAGAACTTGCATGTGCGTCGAGCGATGATGGTAGGGTTGAGGACGAGGGCGTAACCACCCGGACTCGGCATGACCGCCGAGTGATCCTCCTGGGTCCAGGTGACCGGGCGATCTAACCAGTGCATGAACTCTGGTTTGGCTGGGATGACGGTGTTCACCTCCTGCCGCAGGAGGCGCTCGCTACGCTTGTCGTCGCCGAGGCTGGTGAAGAAGACGTAGGACACGTTCTGATCCGGGTAGGCATCGTCGCGCATCACGCCGCCAGCTGGAGGTGGCGGTGGAGGCAGAGGCGGCTGCCCCGCGCCTGGAGCTGGAGCTGGAGGAGGTGGGACGTCACCCCTCATGATGCGCTTGGTGATGGCGCACTGCCAAAGCGTGTGCGTGGACAGTCTTGCGCCACTATGGTGCTTGCAGGGGGCGTCGAGCATCTCTTTGAAGCTCATGGCGGGTTGCCACACCTTCTTGCTGGTCTTCCGGCGCTTGGCCGCCGGGTCCGCCGCGGGCTCGGTGGCCGCGACGAGCCGGTTGTCATGGCGCTGCACTAGCTGGTCGGCCTTGCGCATGTTGTTCCGGTGATGCTGCTGCCAGCTGCTCTTGCCGGCCGGCTTCGGAGGGGGAACCGGCCTCGCCTTGCCGGCTTCATCCAGCGCCACCTGGATCTTCATGGCGGAGTCGGTGTTGGCGTATTTGTCCGCTGTCACCATGAGCGCGGCCATGGTAGCCGGCTTGGAGCGTAAGAGCTTGTGCTTGAGGAGGGTGCCGTCTCGGCACCTGTTGACGAAGTATTGGATCGCCTGGACTTCATGGATGCCCTCGCAGCTGTTCTGAAGCTCGGTCCAGCATGCGAGGTACTCGCGACCGGTCTCTGTAGGCCCTTGCACGCACGTGGCGAGCTGGCTAGGGCGACTGGGTCGCTTGTACGTCCCCGTGAAGTTGCGGACAAAGGCTTGCTCGAAATCGACCCACGTGTTGATGTTACCCATCGGCAGACCGTTCAACCAGGTGCGGGCCGATCCCTGGAGAATGAGTGGTGCATAGCGCATGGCGAGACGGCGATTGGCCGGTGATGCCAATGGCCGTGGTGTAGTCGGTGAGCCAGTCTTCTGGCTTCACGGTCCCATTGTACTTGGGGGTGTCGCGGGGGAGCATGAACCCTTTGTTAAAGGGCTCTTCCCGGATGCGTGGGCCGAAGCACGCCGGCCCGATAGCGCCACTCTCCTCCACCTCCAGGGAGTGAGCGAGCTGATCGAGGCGATGGCGAGCGTTAGCATCGTTAATGGTGCGCGGGCCGAGTCGACTGGCGGCCAGGCCACGGGGGGCCGGGTCGGCTAGAGCCGGACGTCAGCCCTGCTGGCCGGGTCCGTGCTGGATATCCGGGACGGGCTCGTCGCCCAAACCGCCGGCGGCTGTGGCGGCCGGGTCGCGCCGAGTCCGGGCTCGGCCGGAATGCGCCTCGCCAGGCGCCGAGAAAGCTGTATGCAGAAGTTCGCCGGGTCCGCCAAGGCGGGCGGAGCAGGATCCCGCCATTTTGGCGAGTTGGTTGAGGCGGTCCTGCTGGGTGTTGGTCGCATTGAGGAGTTCGCGCATCCGCCCGATGCGCTCCTTCAGCTCCTCACCCGTGAGCTGATCCAGGTCAACTGCGGCTGCCTGGGCAGCGCGCATGTTCTTCCCAGGGGTCTCATAGACGGTAGGGACGGTGCCGAGGGCCCGGCCGATCGCTCCTCCCCGGGCACGCACATCAGCGACCCGGCTTGGCTCGGCCGCGGCAGTCGTGAATCCTTAGGCGACATTGTGCTCCAGCTGAGTGGCATCCAGACGACACTGGGTGGCGGCGAGCGTCTCGGACAGGTCCAGCATCTGGTGGCGCCTTTCCTCGAGCTGGGTTTGGGCTTCAGCGATGTTGGTGGCGTCAATGTCAGTGCCGATGGGGATGCGAAGGCTCTGCATCACGGCGCGCAACGGATCGGACGGCTCGGTCTGTTCTGCTGCGGTCCTGGCTTCAGCGGCCTTCCTCGTCTTGCTTGATGAGGAGGCGGCGCCATCTCCGGTGACGAAGACCTCCACATGGACGTCCATTGCCCCGGCGGAAATGCCACCGCCGAGGGAGAGGGGGGAGTCGGAGTGGCTGCGCACTTCGCTGGGGTACTCATCGGCCGTGGACGCATCGAAGATGTGCAGCACGGTGAAGGAGGCGGCGAGCACGTCGACGACGTTGTCTGCCAGCGCAACGGACTCGTCGGAGTAGGAGAAGGGCCCCGTCAGAAGCATGCTCCCAGCCAGCTTCTCGAGCTGCCCCACGGTGGGTGCCAACTGTCATGGTGGGCGCATGGCAGATGCCATGGGATGGCTAAAGATAGGAGGAGGCTCGAGGGTGGTGGTGGGCTCCAGAGGCGAGGTTGGCATGAGCGGACGCGGGACGCCGGACATACCCAGGTTCGAGGCTCTCTGGAGAGATAACACCCCTAGTCCTACCGAGTGTAGTTTGATGTTTGATAGTACAACGTTGCTCCTAGAGTTGTATGGAGGAGGAAGGGAAGCTGGCCAAGGCCTAGGCTGCTCCTTCTCTCCTGATGGATATTGCTGTTTTGGTGGCTCGTTTCTCTCTATCCTTTCTGTCCTACCCGTATGTGAGGGCTCCTGGGGGTTTTATAGACCAACCCCCTAGGGGTACAATGGTAATGTTACAAGTCGGTGGGTCCGGGTTATCGGCTTCCGGGGACCCGGGCTGGGACCCGCTGGGGGCCTGTGGTTCGCCGGGTTCCCCTAGGTGCGGGCCCCGCATGCCTAGGGGGACTGTATGCCGTCTTGTCGATCGTCAGGACGTGGCCGAGTCGAGTTGTGTATAGTGGCGCTCCGTCAGATTGCCGCTTGCTGTGGTCAGCAGTGAGGGCGGGGGCACTGTAGCCACGCCAGCCCTGGTCGGCGGGTAGGTGAGTGGCACTATTGCCACGCTCCGGCTGATCAGAGGCATGGGCGAGGCACTGTTGCCTTGGTCATCAGTTGCTGAAGACTCGTCCCATCGCATGGCCTGGATGGGACGGGAGATGACCCACGGCTGGATTGCCGAGAACGCCATGGGTGGAGCTGTCTTGTTGTGGAAGCTTTGGTTGCGCCGGGTTCGGCCGTCTTGTTCTAGTTGTTGAGGCCGAGTCGACGCGTTTTGCCGGGTCGGAGAGTTCGGCCGGGTTGCAGGGCTCGACCGGGTCGAGCGACCCGACCAAGCGCGTGCTGGCTTGAGGGGCAATGCTGGCCCCATTGTTTTTGAAAAGGATTCGGGTTTCGTTACCTGCGCGGGGTTCATCCCCCCGACATGTCTCGTTTGCGCTATACATATAGACCCATCCAACACTCTTCGGACTTGTTCTCTCTCTATGTGACACGCACCCCCCCTAAGTACCATAATCCCTCACTCCACTATAGGCGCAAGCACTCCCTCCTAAGTATGATTGTCTCTCACTAGCCATCCGGAACACACGTATTGTCTCCTTCCATCCATACATCTATCTTGATATCTCTCGGGGTATCTTCTATCGCACACACACCTTGTCACTCGATCTCCCACCCATGTAGCCTCATCACGATCTCCAGGGGATCTCTCTATGTCAAACATACACTCTCTCCTCCCCATGTCTGCGTTTTCTCCATACGTCTCTCTCGACCTCTCTCCCTTGCTTGTCAGACCCCTCTTGGCCACGTGCTAGGGATCTTTCTCTCTCGGTTGCAAACAACCACACACTATCTCCTAACCTTGCTTCCGTTGTCGAAGATGCATGTGTGATATGTTTGCATAAGACACACACTTTTTCTCTACTTCAATCAGTGTTGTCCATGTCTCTTTCACACAAGCACGCACACTTTTTTCACTCACACTTTCTATTTCACACACACACACTCTCTCTCTCTCTCTAGTTAGGGACTGTAGGATCGGAAGTATGTCTAGAGGGGGGTGATTAGACTACTTGACCAAATAAAAACTTATCCTTTTCCCAATTTTAGTCTTTGGCAGATTTTAGCTAACTTAGCACAAGTCAAGCAATCTTAACACAATTCAAGCAAGCATGCAAAGAGTATATGAGCAGCGGAAAGTAAAGCATGCAACTTGCAAGAATGTAAAGGGAAGGGTTTGGATAATTCAAACGCAATTGGAGACACGGATGTTTTTGTCGTGGTTTCGATAGGTGGTGCTATTGTACATCCACGTTGATGGAGACTTCAACCCACGAAGGGTAACAGTTGCACGAGCCCACGGAGGGCTCCACCCAAAAAGGGTCCACGAAGAAGCAACCTTGTCTATCCCACCATGGCCGTCGCCCATGAAGGACTTGCCTCACTAGAGGTAGATCTTGACGAAGTAGGCGATCTCCTTGCCCTTACAAACTCCTAGGTTGAACTCACAATCTTGTCGGAGGCTCCCAAGCGACACCTAGCCAATCTAGGAGACACCACTCTCCAAGAAGTAACAAATGGTGTGTTGATGATGAACTCCTTGCTCTTGTGCTTCAAATGATAGTCTCCCCAACACTCAACTCTCTCTCACAGGATTTGGATTTGGTGGAAAGAAGATTTGAGTGGAAAGCAACTTGGGGAAGGCTAGAGATCAAGATTCATATGGTAGGAATGGAATATCTTGGTCTCAACACATGAGTAGGTGGTTCTCTCTCAGAAAATGTAAGTTGGAAGTGTAGGCTCGTTCTGATGGCTATCTCCACGAATGAAGAGGATGTGGAGGGGTACATATAGCCTCCACACAAAATCTAACCGTTACACACAACTTGCCAATATTGGTGGGACCGAATTGAGAAACTCGGTCGGACTGATTCAACAAATCTAGTGACCGTTAGGATTTTTGGTGGGACCGACATGCAACTCAGTAGGACCGATATGGTTAGGGTTAGGGCATAATGTAATCTCAGTGAGACCGATTACATAAACTCGGTGGGACCGATTTTTGTAATAAGCTAACCAGAGAGTTGGTCAGGTAAACTCGGTGGGACCAGTTTGCTCATCTCGGTGAGACCAAAATGTTACGAAAGGGAAACAGAGAGTTTACATTGCAATCTCGGTGGGCCGATCGCTCATCTCGGTGGTACCGAAACGTTGCAAAGGGAAACAGAGAGATTACAATCCCATCTCGGTGAGACCGAGATCCCTATCGGTGAGACCGATTTGCCTAGGGTTTGTGGCAGTGGCTATGACATCTGAACTCGGTGGTGCCGGATAGAAAGAATCGGTGGGGCCGAGTTTGACTTATGGTTTAGGTCATATGTGGATGTGAGAAAGTAGTTGAGGGCTTTGGAGCATATTACTAAGCACTTTGAGCAAGAACCTCATTAAGCAACACCTCATCCCTCCTTGATAGTATTGGCTTTTCCTAAGACTCAATGTGATCTTGGATCACTAAAATATAAAATGTAGAGTCTTGAGCTTTGAGCTTGAGCCAACCCTTTTATCCTTAGCATTTTGAGGGGTCCACTTTTCACATCCATGCCATGCCATTCATTGAGCTTTCCTGAAATATTTATCTAGAAATAGCATTAGCTCAATGAGCTATATGTTGTTAGGAATTACCAAAACCACCTAGGGATAGTTGCACTTTCAATCTCCTCCTTTTTGGTAATTGATGACAACATATAGATCAAAGCTTCGACAAATGATAATAAGATTGAAAAACATTGTCGCTTTGAGAAGTATGTGAAATGTTAGAGCTCCCCCTAAATTTGTGCATCGTTTAAGATTTGCTTTGGACTGCAAATGCACAATGAGTTACGATCAGGAGTTACTCTTCCATGTCACATACATCTTGGTGGAGCGCTCAAAATGATAATAATTAACATACATGCACTCATCACCAAGCAAAGTGAATGATCTTATAGAGATAAAAGGATAATGTCATCCAACAAGCATTAATGTAGCATATGATCAAACACATGATCATCCAAGTATCACACGGGCATAAAGTATATCAAACAAGCAAACAAAGTTCAACCACCAAAACAAAAGAGAATAAAAAGCAACACTCTCTCTCGAAGCCTATGATCTATACATTTTTCTCCCCCTTCGGCAACAAGTTACCAAAAAGTTCATAGAAAATGCATAGGACTAAATCGACTCTCAGGCTTGGTCTTCAGGTGGTGGTGTAGAGATGACGCCAAGGACGAAAGCATCAATTGATGAAGATGGAGCTGGTGGAGTAGGTCCTGGAGCTGGTGGCACTGAAGTTGTAGATGGTGCAGATGAAGTTGCTCTTGTGTCTGGAACAGGCACTGCAGCAAATCTCTGAGCTCTGGGCACTCTAGCAAACGCATTAGTGTTAGTCTTGCCCTTCCTCTCCTGCATGTCATCTTGAATTTGCTAAACAACTGATTGTATCTCAGTGACCTTCACATCCAAGTCATAGAACTTCTGCTCCATGATCCTCTCCAGGCTCTCTTAGTTTTGAGTCAGGGTGGCCAATCCCTTCTCAATCCTCAGAGTGGAGGCAATCAAGTAGCCAAGCTGATCTTGCTTGCTCTTCAGGAAGTACTTAGATGCCTCATCAATGGTTGGCATCTTGGTAGCCTTTTCAGTCCTTGCCTTCTCCTTCTTTGCTTGTGCTTGCACAGAAGATGGTTCATCTTCATCCATAACCACTGTGTTGTCCTCAAAATCTGGATAGATGGGCATGTGATACTTATCCAAGAGGTATGTGCCAGTGCCCATCTTGGAGTTGATTAGCTCCTGGATCTGTGGGGGCATACCCACAACTTCTCTTTTGGTCAGCAGTTGTCCTCTTGATAGTTTCCACTATGAGGCTCATGACCTTGAACTTTTGAGGCACATCAAAAATGTGAAGCAGATTGATAGCATGGCCTCTAATCATCTTGTGATCACCTGACTTAGGCAGAAGAGTGTGCCTGAGGATCCAGTTGATGGTCGGCAATCCTGACAGAAGGTAATGTACTAATCCAAACTTGTGTGTTTCAATAGCAGCATCTGGGATCTCCCTGTACATATGTGCCATAGAGTTGTGATCCTTCTTCTTCTTGGCATAGACATCCAAGTCATCCTCTTTCTCCTTAGGTGCATTGATCAGATTTGTCCATTCTTCAATAGTGGATTGGTACCTAGTGTTGGGGAACATTGCAGAAAATAAAAAAATTCTACGCTTCACCAAGATCAATCTATGGAGTCATCTAGCAACGAGAGAGAGGATAGCATCTACATACCCTTGTAGAGCACGCACGGAAGCGTTCAAGAGAACGGGGTTGAGGGAGTCGTACTCGTCATGATCCAAATCACCGATGATCCTAGTGCTAAACGGATAGCACCTCTATGTTCAACACACGTATGGTTGGGAAGACGTCTCCTCCTTCTTGATCCAGCAAGGGGGAAGGAGAGGTTGATGGAGATCCAGCAGCACAACGGTGTGGTGGTGGAAGTAGCAGCAATCTCGGCAGGGCTTCGCCAAGCTCTATGAGAGGGAGAGGTGCTGCAGAGGGAGAGGGAGGCGCCAGGAGTAGGGGTACATAGCCCTCCCTCTCCCCCTCTTTATATAGGGTCCCTGGGCGGGCGGCCCCCTAGAGATTGGATCTCAAGGGGGGGCGGCGGCCAAGGGGGTGGCTTGCCCCCCAAGCCAAGTGGGGCGCCCCCCACCCCTAGGGTTTCCAACCCTAGGCGCAGAGGGAGGCCCAAGGGGGGCGCACCAGCCCACCAGGGGCTGGTTCCCCCTCCCACTTCAGCTCATGGTGCCCTCCAGGATAGGTGGCCCCACCCGGTGGACCCCCGGGACCCTTCCGGTGGTCCCTGTACAATACCGGTGACCACCGAAACTTTCCCGATGGCCGAAACTGGACCTCCTATATATAATTCTTCACCTCTAGACCATTCCGGAACTCCTCGTGACGTCCGGGATCTCATCCGGGACTCCGAACAACTTTCAGGTTACCGTATACTAATATCTCTACAAACCTAGCATCACCGAACCTTAAGTGTGTAGACCCTACGGGTTCGGGAGACATGCAGACATGAACGAGACGACTCTCCGGTCAATAACCAACAGCAGGATCTGGATACCCATGTTGGTTCCCACATGCTCCTCGATGATCTCATCGGATGAACCACGATGTCGAGGACTCAAGTAATCCCGTATACAATTCCCTTTGTCAATCGGTACGTTACTTGCCCGAGATTCGATCGTCGGTATCCCAATACCTCGTTCAATCTCGTTACCGACAAGTCACTTTACTCGTACCGTAATGCATGATCCCGTGACCAAACACTTGGTCACATTGAGCTCATTATGATGATGCATTACCGAGTGGGCCCAGAGATACCTCTCCGTCATACGGAGTGACAAATCCCAGTCTCGATCTGTGTCAACCCAACAGATACTTTCGGGGATACCCATAGTATACCTTTATAGTCACCCAGTTATGTTGTGACGTTTGGTACACCCAAAGCACTCCTATGGCATCTGGGAGTTACACGATCTCATGGTCTAAGGAAATGATACTTGACATTGGAAAAGCTCTAGCAAACGAACTACACGATCTTGTGCTATGCTTAGGATTGAGTCTTGTCCATCACATCATTATCCTAATGATGTGATCCTGTTATCAACGACATCCAATGTCCATAGTCAGGAAACCATGAATATCTGTTGATCAACGAGCTAGTCAACTAGAGGCTCACTAGGGACATGTTGTGGTCTATGTATTCACACGTGTATTACGATTTCCGGATAACACAATTATAGCATGAATAACAGACAATTATCATGAACAAGGAAATATAATAATAATCATTTTATTATTGCCTCTAGGGCATATTTCCAACAGTCTCCCACTTGCACTAGAGTCAATAATCTAGTTACATTGTGATGAATCGAACACCCATAGAGTTCTGGTGTTGATCATGTTTTGCTCGCGGAAGAGGTTTAGTCAACGGATCTGCAATATTCAGATCCGTATGCACTTTGCAAATATCTATGTCTCCATGTTGAACATTTTCACGAATGGAGTTGAAGCAACGCTTGATGTGCCTGGTCTTCTTGTGAAACCTGGGCTCCTTGGCAAGGGCAATAGCTCCAGTGTTGTCACAGAACAGAGTGATCGACCCTGACGCATTGGGTATGACTCCAAGGTCGGTGATGAACTCCTTCATCCAGATTGCCTCATGCACTGCCTCCGAGGCTGCCATGTACTTCGCTTCACATGTAGATCCCGCCACGACGCTTTGCTTGCAACTGCACCAGCTTACTGCCCCTCCATTCAAAATATACATGTATCCGGTTTGTGACTTAGAGTCATCCAGATCTGTGTCGAAGCTAGCATCGACGTAACCCTTTACGACGAGCTCTTCGTCACCTCCATATACGAGAAACATTTCCTTAGTCCTTTTCAAGTACTTCTAGATGTTCTTGATCGCTGTCCAGTGTTCCATGCCGGGATTACTTTGGTACCTTCCTACCAAACTTACGACAATGTTTACATCAGGTCTGGTACACAGCATGGCATACATAATAGACCCTATAGCTGAGGCGTAGGGGATGACACTCATCTTTTCACTATCTTCTGTCGTGGTCGGGCATTGAGCTGAGCTCAATTTCACACCTTGCAACATAGGCAAGAACCCCTTCTTGGACTGATCCATATTGAACTTCTTCAATATCTTATCAAGGTATGTGCTTAGTGAAAGACCTATGAGGAGTCTCGATCTATCCCTATAGATCTTGATGCCTAATATGTAAGCAGCTTCTCCAAGGTCCTTCATTGAAAAACACTTATTCAAGTAGGCCTTAATGCTGTCCAAAAGTTCTATATCATTTCCCATCAAAAGTATGTCATCTACATATAATATGAGAAATGCTACAGAGCTCCCACTCACTTTCTTGTAAACGCAGGCTTCTCCATAAGTCTGCATAAACCCAAACGCTTTGATCATCTCATCAAAGCGAATGTTCCAACTCCGAGATGCTTGCACCATCCCATAAATGGATCGCTGGAGTTTGCATACCTTGTTAGCATTCTCAGGATCGACAAAACCTTCCGGCTGCATCATATACAGTTCTTCCTTAAGATAGCCATTAAGGAATGCCGTTTTGACATCCATTTGCCATATCTCATAATCATAGTATGCAGCAATTGCTAACATGATTCGTACGGGCTTCAGCTTCCTCTATGGGAGAGAAAGTCTCATCGTAGTCAACCCCTTGAACTTGTCCATAACCTTTAGCAACAAGTCGAGCTTTATAGAAGGTAACATTACCATCCGCATCCGTCTTCTTCTTAAAGATCCATTTGTTTTCTATCGCTCGCCGATCATCGGGCAAGTCTGTCAAAGTCCATACTTCGTTTTCAAACATGGATCCTATCCCGGTTTGCATGGCTTCAAGCCATTTGTTGGAATCTGGGCCCACCATCGCTTCTTCATAGTTCTAAGGTTCACCGTTGTCTAACAACATGATTTCTAGGACAGGGTTGCCATACCACTCTGCTGTGGAACGTGTCCTTGTGGACCTACGAAGTTCAGTATTAACTTGATCCGAAGTACCTTGATCATCATCATTAACTTCCTCTCTAGTCAGTGCAGGCACCACATGAACATCTTCCTAAGCTGTGCTACTTTCCGGTTCAAGAGGTAGTACTTCATCAAGTTCCACTTTCCTCCCACTTACTTCTTTCGAGAGAAACTCTTTCTCCAGAAAGGACCCGTTCTTGGCAATAAAGATCTTGCCTTCGGATCTTAGGTAGAAGGTATACCCAATGGTTTCCTTAGGGTATCCTATGAAGACGCATTTTTCCAACTTGGGTTCGAGCTTTTCAGGTTGAAGTTTCTTGACATAAGCATCGCATCCCCAAACTTTTAGAAATGATAGCTTAGGTTTCTTCCCAAACCATAATTCATACGGTGTCGTCTCAACGGATTCAGACAGTGCCCTATTTAAAGTGAATGTAGTTGTCTCTAGAGTGTATCCCCAAAATGATAGCGGTAAATCGGTAAGAGACATCATAGATCGCACCATATCTAATAAAGTGTGATTACGATGTTCGGACACACCGTTACCCAGAGGTGTTCCAGGCGGCGTGAGTTGCGAAACGATTCCACATTTCCTTAAGTGCGTACCAAATTCATGACTTAAATATTCTCCTCCATGATCTGATCGTAAGAACTTTATCTTTCGGTCACATTGATTCTCTACCTCATTCTGAAATTCCTTGAACTTTTCAAAGGTCTCAGACTTGTGTTTCATCAAGTAGACATACCCATATCTACTCAAGTCATCAGTGAGAGTGATAACATAACGATATCCTCCGCGAGCCTCAACGCTCATTGGACCACACACATCAGTATGTATGATTTCCAATAAGTTGGTTGCTCGCTCATTGTTCCGGAGAACGGAGTCTTGGTCATTTTGCCCATGAGGCATGGTTCGCATGTGTCAAATGATTCATAATCGAGAGACTCTAAAAAGTCCATCAGCATGGAGCTTCTTCATGCGCTTGACACCAATGTGACCAAGGCGGCAGTGCCACAAGTATGTGGGACTATCGTTATCAACTTTACATCTTTTGGTATTCACACTATGAATATGTGTAACATCACGTTCGATATTCATTAAGAATAAACCATTGACCATCAGGGCATGACCATAAAACATATCTCTCATATAAATAGAACAACCATTATTCTCGGATTTAAATGAGTAGCCATCTCGTATTAAACGAGATCTAGATACAATGTTCATGCTCAAAGCTGGCACTAAATAACAATTATTGAGGTTTAAAACTAATCCCGTAGGTAAATGTAGAGATAGCGTGCCGACGGCGATCACATCGACCTTGGAACCATTCCTGACGCACATCGTTACCTCGTCCTTCACCAGTCTCCGCTTATTCTGCAGCTCCTGTTTTGAGTTACAAATATGAGCAACCGCACCGGTATCAAATACCCAGGAGCTACTACGAGTACTGGTAAGGTACACATCAATTATATGTATACCACATATACCTCTAGTGTTGCCGGCCTTCTTGTCCTCTAAGTATTAGGGGCAGTTCTGCTTCCAGTGTCTGCTTCCCTTGCAATAAAAGCACTCAATCTCAGGTTTGGGTCCATTCTTTGGCTTCTTCCCGGCAACTGGCTTACCGGGCGCGGCAACTCTCTTGCTGTCCTTCTTGAAGTTCTTCTTACCCTTGCCTTTATTGAACTTAGTGGTTTTATTGACCATCAACACTTGATGTTCCTTTTTGATTTCCACCTCCACTGATTTCAGCATTGAAAATACTTCAGGAATAGTTTTCACCATCCCCTGCATATTGAAGTTCATCACAAAGCTCTTCTAGCTAGGTGGGAGCGACTGAAGGATTCTGTCAACGACCGCCTCATCCGGGAGATTAATGTCCAGCTGGGACAGGTGGTTGTGCAACCCAGACATTTTGAGTATGTGCTCACTGACAGAACTATTTTCCTCCATCTTACAACTGTAGAACTTGTCGGAGACTTCATATCTCTCGACCCGGGCATGAGCTTGGAAAACCATTTTCAGCTCTTCGAACATATCATATGCTCTGTGTTGCTCAAAACGCTTTTGGAGCCCCGGTTCTAAGCTATAAAGCATGCTGCACTAAACGAGGGAGTAACCATCAGCACGTGACTGCCAAGCGTTCATAATGTCTTGGTTCTCTGGGATGGGTGCGTCACCTAGCGGTCCTTCTAGGACATATGCTTTCTTGGTAGCTATGAGGATGATCCTCAGGTTCCGGACCCAGCTCGTATAGTTGCTGCCATCATCTTTTAGCTTGGTTTTCTCTAGAAATGCGTTGAAGTTGAGGTTGATATGAGCGTTGGCCATTTGATCTACAAGACATTTTGCAAAGGTTTTTAGACTAAGTTCATGATAATTAAGTTCATCTAATCAAATTATTTAATGAACTCCCACTCAGATTAAACATCCCTCTAGTCATCTAAGTGATACATGATCCGACTCAACTAGACCGTGTCCATTCATCACGTGAGATGGACTAGTCATCATCGGTGAACATCTCCATGTTGATCGTATCTTCCATACGACTCATGTTCGACCTTTTGGTATCTTGTGTTCCGAGGCCATGTCTGTACATGCTAGGCTCGTCAAGTCAACCTAAGTGTTTTGCATGTGTAAATCTGTCTTACACCCGTTGTATGTGAATGTTAGGATCTATCACACCCGATCATCATGTGGTGCTTCGAAACAACGAACTTTCGCAACGGCGCACAGTTAGGGGGAACACTTTCTTGAAATTGTTATGAGGGATCATCTTATTTACTACCGTCGTTCTAAGCAAATAAGATGCAAAAACATGATAAACATCACATGCAATCAAATAGTGACATGATATGGCCAATATCATATTGCTCCTTTGATCTCCATCTTCGGGGCGCCATGATCATCTTCGCCACCGGCAAGACACCATGATCTCCATAATCATGATCTCCATCATCGTGTCTCCATGAAGTTGTTCGCCAACTATTACTTCTACTACTATGGCTAACGGTTTAGTAATAAAGTAAAGTAATTACATGGTGTTTATTCATTGACACGTAGGTCATACAATAATTAAGACAACTCCTATGGCTCCTGCCAGTTGTCATACTCATCGACATGCAAGTCGTGATTCCTATTACAAGAACATGATCTCATACATCACATATATATCATTCATCACAAACTTTTGGCCATATCACATCACAAAGGCAAATGCTACAAAAACAAGTTAGACGTCCTCTAATTGTTGTTGCATGTTTTTACGTGGATGTTATAGGGTTCTAGCAAGAATGTTTCTTACCTACGTAAAAGCCACAACGTGATATGCCAATTTCTATTTACCCTTCATAAGGACCCTTTTCATCGAATCTGATCCGACTAAAGTGGGAGAGACAGACACCCGCTAGCCACCTTATGGAACTAGTGCATGTCAGTCGGTGGAACCTGTCTCACGTAAGCGTACGTGTAAGGTCGGTCCGGGCCGCTTCATCCCACGATGCCACCGAAACAAGATAATACTAGTAGTGGCAAGAAAATTGATAACATCTACGCCCACAACAAATTTGTGTTCTACTCGTGCAAAGAAAACTACGCATAGACCTAGCTCATGATGCCACTGTTGGGGAACATTGCAGAAAATAAAAAATTTCTACGCTTCACCAAGATCAATCTATGGAGTCATCTAGCAACGAGAGAGAGGATAGAATCTACATACCCTTGTAGATCGCGCACAGAAGCGTTCAAGAGAACGGGGTTGGGGGAGTCGTACTCGTCGTGATCCAAATCACCGATGATCCTAGTGCTGAACGGACAACGCCTCCGCATTCAACACACGTACGGTTGGGAAGACGTATCCTCCTTCCTAATCCAGCAAGGGGGAAGGAGAGGTTGATGGAGATCCAGCAGGACAACGGCGTGGTGGTGGAAGTAGCAGCGATCTCGGCAGGGCTTCGCCAAGCTCTATGAGAGGGAGAGGTGTTGCAGACGGAGAGGGAGGCACCAGGAGCAGGGGTACGCAGCCCTCCCTCTCCCCCTCTTTATATAGGGGCCCTGGGGAGGGGGGGCGCCGGCCCCTAGAGATTGGATCTCAAGGGGGGCGGCAGCCAAGGGGGTGGCTTGCCCCCCAAGCCCAGTGGGGCGCCCCCACCCCTAGGGTTTCCAACCCTAGGCGCAGGGGGAGGCCCAAGGGGGGCGCACCAGCCCACCAGGGGCTGGTTCCCCCTCCCACTTCAGCCCATGGGGCCCTCCGGGATAGGTGGACCCACCCGGTGGACCCCCGGGACCCTTCCGGTGGTCCAGGTACAATACCGGTGACCCCCAAAACATTCCCGATGGCCAAAACTGGACTTCCTATATATAATTCTTCACCTCCAGACCATTTTGGAACTCCTCATGCTGTCCGGGATCTCATCCGGGACTCCGAACAACTTTCGGGTTACCGCATACTAATATCTCTAGAACCCTAGCGTCACCGAACCTTAAGTGTGTAGACCCTACGGGTTCGGGAGACATGCAGACATGACCGAGACGACTCTCCGGTCAATAACCAACAGCGGGATCTGGATACCCATGTTGGTCCCCACATGCTCCTCGATGATCTCATCGGATGAACCACGATGTCGAGGATTCAAGTAATCCCGTATACAATTCCCTTTGTCAATCGGTACGTTACTTGCCCGAGATTCGACCGTCGGTATCCCAATACCTCGTTCAATCTCGTTACCGGCAAGTCACTTTACTCGTACCGTAATGCATGATCCTGTGACCAAACACTTGGTCACATTGAGCTCATTATGATGATGCATTACCTAGTGGGCCCCGAGATACCTCTCCGTCATACGGAGTGACAAATCCCAGTCTCGATCCGTGTCAACCCATCAGATACTTTCGGGGATACCCGTAGTATACCTTTATAGTCACCCAGTTACGTTGTGACGTTTGGTACACCCAAAGCACTCCTACGGCTTCCGGGAGTTACACGATCTCATGGTCTAAGGAAATGATACTTGACATTGGAAAAGCTCTAGCAAACGAACTACACGATCTTGTGCTATGCTTAGGATTGGGTCTTGTCCATCACATCATTCTCCTAATGATGTGATCCTGTTATCAACTACATCCAATGTCCATAGTCAGGAAACCATGACTATCTGTTAATCAACGAGCTAGTCAACTAGAGGCTCACTAGGGACATGTTGTGGTCTATGTACTCGCGCGTGTATTACGATTTCCGGATAACACAATTATAGCATGAATAACAAACCATTATCATGAACAAGGAAATATAATAATAATCATTTTATTATTGCCTCTAGGGCATATTTCCAACACCTAGTACCTTCAGACATCCATACTATCCTTCCATCTTGATAGAAGTGTGCTGTGGAGTAGAACTGCATTATGAGCTCATCATTCCACTTTGTGAGCTTGTGCCCAACAAAGTCATCCACTCCACAAGCATTGAAACTGTCATACACTCCAGGATAGTGCTCTTCATTCTCCTTCATATATTTCCAGTCCACCCATCTCATGTCACAGACAATTTACTTCTTGTCAAGCAGCATTGTCTTATAGAAGTCCTGTTGTTCCTTAGTATGGAACCTATAGTCCACAACAGTTCTCCACCTGACTACATAGGGATCAGTCAACCTCCACTGTATGAGTCATGCATCCTTTCTCAGCTTCATATCCTCAGCTACAGGATGAACATCATTGTGATCTGGAATTTTGGGCTTCAACTTTCTCAAGACATGTTCCTCATCATCTTCTTCTTCAATAGCAACTTCAGGCACTGGGGCCATGTTCTTTTCTCCAGCGGGAATGTTCCTACTATTCCTCTTGGGTGCAGCTCTAGGCTTTGGAGCAGCTGCCTTGGGAGCTTCTTTGGGCATTGATGAAGCAGCCCCTGACCTGATGGCATCACCCATAAGCTTCTGAGCTTTAGGTGCTGGTGCAGCAACCTCTTCCTCTTCTTCCTCTTCCATCATGGAAGGCTTTCCAACAACCCTTGCCATGGTCTTCTTGACCCTTTCCTTACTCTTCTTCCCTTCTTCAGCAACCTCTTTTGGTTCAGATTCCAAAGGCACTTGAGTGGAGGCTCTAGTTTTGGACATGGGAATTCTTCTAGCAGGTGCTCTGGTCCTCATACCAGGCTTAGTGGCAGCAGTTGTGCCATATTCCTTCTTGAGCACCTTCTTTTTGGAAGTGGCCTCATCCTCAACAACCACATAATCTTCATCCTCAGACTCTGAGGTTTTCTTCTTTCTGGCCCTGGTGGCTGCCTTAGGCAAGTTGCTGGGTGTGCTCCTACTACCATCATAGCTGCTAGAGGGACTAGTGCCCTCACTCATGTGAACCTGCTCCTCAGACTTGTTCTGACTATCACTCTGATCAGACATGTTGCAAACACTGACAGCAGACCCTGTGAATAGATATAGATGAGGTAGATAGGATGAGCATCACAAAATACAGAGGTTTTTGCAAAAGAATGAGTCAAAAACTTAGTTTTAGTTTTCCACAGAAAGCATTTCGGATCTACCGATTTGTAAACTCGGTGATACCGAAGCAGCTTTTGGAACCTAAACTAGTGAACTTGGTCAGACCGAGTCACAGTTCGGTGACACCGAGACTGCTAGGGTTTCACAAAGTCCTGAACTCGGTCACACCGATTTGCAATTCTCGGTCAGACCGAGAATCACATGTGCAATGGCCTTGGCCAAATCGGTGGAACCGATTTCTACAACTCGGTCGGTCCGAGATGGTTTTGGCAGAAACCTAACCCTAAATTTTCAATCCAAACCTGATCTATGGAGTGTTTTCATTGGATAAGATGATCTCAATCGTGGCAAGATACATGGCGAAAACAATGTGCTAGGAATCGGAGTGAGATTAGCACAAGGATCAAGTCCATACCCTAGTTCGGCGATGGACTTGCTACAGCGGCAATGGCAGAGATGATTCCAGTTGACGGCGGCAGAGACCAGCGATGAGAGGCGGCTAGCGACGAGGAGGACGATCCGGAGACCTAGGGAGGCAGAGCGGGCTGAGCGCGGGCGAAAGAGTTCGGAGAAATTTCCAAAATTTTGCCCGTGGATATATATAGCCCGACCCTGTCGGGGTGACCGAGCGGAACAACTCGGTGGCACCGAGATGCATATCTGCAAGCAGTTACTGCAACTCGGTGTGACCGAAAAGTTCAAATCGGTTGCACCGAGATTGAAAATCTAGATCGACTTAGTGATCTCAGTATGACCGAAATGGAAGAATCGGTCAGACCGAAACGCACAAAGAAGTTTTGGAAGTTTAAGTCTATGACGAATCGGGGACCCCGAGTGCTCCTCACACAGAGTGGTTCGAATCTGACTTCATCAAATTTTGTGATGTAGCATGAATAGAGTTTGAGACAAGAAAAGCATAGATAGCTAGAGAAGGTTCTTAGGTATTCTTGTCCATCCACTTGGCAAAAGAAAAGACACCAAACAATCAAAACAACAAGTGGATGTCCTCGAATGAGTAAATATGCAACCAACATGCTCACACAATAAAATGACAAGTGAAATATGTGGCAAAGCATGCACAACCATTCTAGCTTCTATCAAGCAATTGGTGATGACTAGGTCATCTATATATGAGTATATTGACTTAGGAGTCAAATGAGAACATTTGATCATAGGTCATACTCATCGTTTAATCTCAAGTGGGGTTGCCACTTTTACATAATGCATTGTTGTGTTCACACCATTAGAGTTGCTTTAACTCAATTCTTAGAGTACAGCTCCCCCTAGATGTGAGATCCCCCCTTAGAGGGATGAACTAACCTTTGTTTTTGTCGATGATGACTTCATGTAGGTGTTGAAGATGTGGATGCTCATTGTTGATGTAGATCATTTGGAGCAATCCTTTGGAGTGAGTTGCACTTTCAATACCTACATGGGTTAGTCCCACAAGGAACAAACAATGATATCCATAGACATAGAGTGATGCACACACAAAATGATGTCTATGAAAACATTAGGTTACCTTGTCCCTTGTCTTACCAACAAGAGGGTTTGTGACTCCATGAACTAGTGCAAGATGTGGAAGTTGATTGCACTTGTCCTTGCCAAAATGATATAGTGAAGTATGTTGGCAGAGTCACCCTCAAGAACTCTCTAGTTCTTCTTCTTCAGGATCCACATCATCTTGATGGGAATCCTTGGAGTTGTAGTCGTACTTGATGAAGTAGAACTTGACGTAGTCTTGGGAACCCACTTGACCAAGGCCTTGGGAGCTTCTTCAAATGCATCAATCTCCTCTTGAAGCTCATCCTTGCCTTTTTGCTTGTGGTCTTGTGGTGGAAGATCATCTTGAGCTTGTGTCCCTTTCAAGGAAGTAGGATCATACTTCTCTTGTTGAGGAACAAACTTCATCTTGGGGTATTGATCTTCTTCCCACTCAACTCCATTGTCATTGAACTTTCGTTCAAAACCAACACCTTGGTTCTTCCGGTGCCTTCCTTGCTTGCGTACAATTTCCTCGAATTGATTACTCCCGGCAAGGCTCTTGTAAACACCTTTCTCTATAATTCCCTTCAATAAGCTATTTTCTTGCTCAAGTGTAACTTGGCTAAGAGAATCATTAGTGGAATCAAGAGAACTACTAAAAGCAACAACATTGGATTTAACATGATTATTGTTACTACTAGAGGAAGAATCCTTCTTGTTCTTGTTACTAGACTTGACTTGAGGCATGTAAGTAGATAAGAGTAAACGCTTGGCAATGTAAGAAGAACTTTTCTTGCGAAGATCATCATTGATTGCCTTTAAGAACTCATGCTCTTGCTCAAGGTTGAGCTTTTCAAAGCGTAACTTCTCATGAGTCCTTAAAAGTTCTCGATGATCCCCTAAGATAGTTTCATGAGCTAACTTAAGAGTGTTTAGTTTTTTAGTTAGGAGCTCAATCTTCTCCTTATCATTGTCATTCGTTTTATCTTGATTAGCATGATTAATTGACGTTTCATCGTAGTATTCATCACTAGAGTTGTCAATAAGTAAATCATCATCACCTAACAAGTAATCTTCATCACTATTGAAATCAACATACTCGGGGTGTGTTACCTTTGGGCCTTTAGCCATGAAGCATCTTCCAAGTCCTTCATTTGGTGAATCAAATATGTCGTAGGAGTTGGTTGACACAAGTGCTAGACCGGCAACACCTTCATCTTGAGTATGTTCGGAGTCGAAGTGATAGCTTCTCTCGGAGTGATTGTCGGAGTCGGAGCCGGATACCCATTCACCAACATGAGCTTGATGTCTTCGTTTTGTGTAGCTCCTTGATGACTTGTCCTTCCTTTCTGAATCCTTGCTTCTCCGGGATGTTCTTCGTTCATAACGATCATCTCTACTCCTTCTCTCTCTTGGTGGTGATTCTTCTCTTCTACTTCTCCTCTTAGGTGATTCTTCTCTTCTTTTGTAGGGAGCCGTACACTCATTGGAATAGTGTCCGGGTCTTCCACAGTTGTAGCAGTTACGCTCTCGACTAGAAGATCTTTTGTCATTGTAGGACCTTGACTTGGAGCTTCTCTCTTTGCTTCTACTCTTGTAGAACTTGTTGAAGTTCTTCACCATTAGGCTCAATTCTTCATTGAAGGTTTGTTTCTCACTTGATGATGTGGGGGCTTCACATGAGGCTTTGTAAGCACCACTTGACTTGTTGTGGAGCTCCTCCTTATCTTTGAGTGACATCTCATGAGCAACAATTCTTCCAATGACTTCCGTTGGCTTGAGATTCTTGTAATTGGGCATCATTTGGATCAATGTGCACACGGTATCATATTTTCCATCCAATGCTCTTAGGATCTTCTTGATGATGAATTTGTCGGTCATCTCTTCACTTCCTAAGCCGATAATCTCATTTGTAATGAGAGCAAGCCTAGAGTACATTTCAGCGATGCCTTCACCATCCTTCATCTTGAACTTGTCAAGTTGACTTTGTAGCACATCCAACTTGGATTCCTTGACAGAGTCGGTACCTTTGTGCATATCAATCAAAGTATCCCAAATTTCCTTTGCATTCTCAAGATGGCTGATTTTGTTGAATTCTTCGGGGCACAGTCCGTTGAATAGGATATCACAAGCTTGAGAGTTGTATTGCAGCATCTTCAACTCATGCGCGCTAGCTTCACGGTCCGGTTCTCTCCCATCAAAGAATTCACCTTGCAGGCCAATACACACAATAGCCCAAACAACAGGGTTATGTCCGAGAATATGCATTTTCATCTTATGCTTCCATCTAGCAAAATTAGTACCATCAAAGTAAGGACCTCTATGGTGATAGTTTCCCTCGCTAGACGCCATACTCTCCTAGGTTGTGAAACCAAGGCTATGACCACCAAAAGCTATGGAAATCAAAGCAAATGGAGACCAAAGCTCTGATACCACTTGTAGGATCGGAAGTATGTCTAGAGGGGGGTGATTAGACTACTTGACCAAATAAAAACTTATCCTTTTCCCAATTTTAGTCTTTGGCAGATTTTGGCTAACTTAGCACAAGTCAAGCAATCTTAACACAATTCAAGCAAGCATGCAAAGAGTATATGAGTAGCTGAAAGTAAAGCATGCAACTTGCAAGAATGTAAAGGGAAGGGTTTGGAGAATTCAAATGCAATTGGAGACACGGATATTTTTGTCGTGGTTCCGATAGGTGGTGCTATCGTACATCCGCGTTGATGGAGACTTCAACCCATGAAGGGTAACGGCTGCGCGAGTCCACGGAGGGCTCCACCCAAAAAGGGTCCACGAAGAAGCAACCTTGTCTATCCCACCATGGTCGTCGCCCATGAAGGACTTGCCTCACTAGCGGTAGATCTTCATGAAGTAGGCGATCTCCTTGCCCTTACAAACTCCTTGGTTGAACTCCACAATCTTGTCGGAGGCTCCCAAGTGACACCTAGCCAATCTAGGAGACACCACTCTCCAAGAAGTAACAAATGGTGTGTTGATGATGAACTCCTTGCTCTTGTGCTTCAAATGATAGTCTCCCGAACACTCAACTCTCTCTCATAGGATTTGGATTTGGTGGAAAGAAGATTTGAGTGGAAAGCAACTTGGGGAAGGCTAGAGATCAAGATTCATATGGTAGGAATGGAATATCTTGGACTCAACACATGAGTAGGTGGTTATCTCTCAGAAAATGTAAGTTGGAAGTGTAGGTTCGTTCTGATGGCTCTCTCCATGAATGAAGAGGAGGTGGAGGGGTATATATAGCCTCCACACAAAATCTAACCGTTACACCCAACTTGCCAATCTCGGTGGGACCGATTTGAGAAACTCGGTCGGACCGATTCAACAAATCTAGTGACCGTTAGGATTTTCGGTGGGATTGACATGCAACTCGGTAGGACCGATATGGTTAGGGTTAGGGCATAACGTAATCTCGGTGAGACCGATTACACAAACTCGGTGGGACCAATTTTTGTAATAAGCTAACCAGAGAGTTGGTCAGGTAAACTCGGTGGGACTGGTTCGCTCATCTCGGTGAGACCGAAATGTTATGAAAGGGAAACCGAGAGTTTACATTACAATCTCAGTGGGACCGATCGCTCATCTCGGTGGTACCAAAACGTTACGAAGGGAAACAGAGAGATTACAATCCCATCTTGGTGAGACCGAGATCCCTATCGGTGAGACCGATTTGCCTAGGGTTTGTGGCAGTGGCTATGACATCTAAACTCGGTGGCGCCGGATAGAAAGAATCGGTGGGGCCGAGTTTGACTTTTGGTTTAGGTCATATGTGGATGTGAGAAAGTAGTTGAGGGCTTTGGAGCATATTACTAAGCACTTTGAGCAAGAACCTCATTAAGCAACACCTCACCCCTCCTTGATAGTATTGGCTTTTCCTATAGACTCAATGTGATCTTGGATCACTAAAATATAAAATGTAGAGTCTTGAGCTTTGAGCTTGAGCCAACCCTTTTATCCTTAGCATTTTGAGGGGTCCACTTTTCTCATCCATGCCATGCCATTCATTGAGCTTTCCTGAAATATTTATCTAGAAATGGCATTAGCTCAATGATCTATATGCTGTTAGGAATTACCAAAACCACCTAGGGGTAGTTGCACTTTCAGGGACTCTCTCATGTCCATAAGTATATGGATGTTTTGAGAAGTCAAACCTCAGAAAAGTTTGACCAGGTATATGTGGAGAAAAACATTTACATCTGGAACGATCATTAGATTCATCACAACATGTACTTACTTCATACTATCATTTATCTTTGGTATTGTAGATATAAGTAATTTTTTTATAAACTTGGTCAAAGTTTCAAAAGTTTGACTTTAAAAAATGTTGGAACTACATTATTGAACGGAGGGAGTAGCTCTTTCTCTCTCTCTCTTTGCTATCTCTCATGGCCCTCCCCTCCCACTCGAACTCTCTATACCGACGGATTATACGCTCACTGTGTCAGCGTATATAGCTCCATATATTGTTTAGTTGACCGGTCAACCAGTCCACATGCTGCCTTGTCAGCTTGTGTTCTCTATCTTCGTGTGCTAGCCCATGTGGCAGTGGGTGAAAATAAGTAAACGAGGCCCATCTGACACGCGCATTGAGGACACACTTCTTCCGTGTGAAGGATGCACTCACGCACAATTCGCCACTGGACGGTGGCATGCACAGAAGGATGCACTCGTGCACATCCAACACACAACACACACCAACACACGTATACACCAGCATCGCCGCCGGTTGAGATGGACGGCGAGGCAGCCAACAAGCGAAGGCGGCTTGAGCCAAAACTGCATCCGGCGAGCCTAGACTTCATCAGCAGCCTCCCCAATGACATGCTGCTTGTCATCATCGGCCTCCTCCCCACCAAATCTGTCATGCGAACCGCCCTGCTCTCCCGGCAGTGGCACCCCCTCTGCCGCCGCGTCCCCCTCAATCTCACCATCGACAGCTGCCTCTGCAACGGGGATTGCAAATGCATGTCCGCAGTCTCCAAGATCCTTTCATCGCACCCTAGGCCAGCTAGACGCCTAGACATCCGCATGTTCAATACCAACTGCAAGGTCCAAGCCAAGTTCGACGAGTGGTTCGTATCCCCCGCTCTAGATCAGCTCGAGGAGCTCAGCTTTGAAGCTGGACAATGTCACTCTCTACCGCAGTCCACGCTCCGCCTCACACCAATGCTGCACCGCGCCAGCTTCAGCTCCTGCTATCTTCCCCAGATTAATGTCGTGCCCACCCTTCTTCTCCCTCAACTCAAGCAGCTCGACCTCTTCGTTATGGTTATTGAGAATGTGCCTTTCCTTGAGAGATTGCTTGTATCGGATCTAGAAGGTCCAACAAAAATTAGGGTCATTGACGCGCCAAAATTGACAGCATTGGTGTACTCATCTGCCAAATTCTCCGAACTCTTTATTGGATCCGTAATCGTTCAGGTACAACACTCATCTTCTTATCCGTCTTCTTGAAATTCACATTTTATATTTCTTCTTGATGTATTTACGACCGTCTTCCAGAAAATGATTCCCACAAGCTTGACCCAGTCTATGCGCACAGTGAAGATCTTGGCAATAAAATCAATAGGCCCCAATCTGGATCAAGTTGTTGGATTCCTTATATGTTTTCCGCGCATGGAGAAGCTACTCATCCAGGTGAAACTTCTTTCCTATTAGTAAACGGTAATCACAATGTAGCTCAGTTTTTTCGTAATTTTCCCAAATTACGATGACAAGTGTAGTGTTCAAAACTGCATCTACGCACTGCACCAAAAGAAATGTTTTTAGTATTTTTTCTCACGTGGTCACCTGCATCATTTTTTGTTGTATTACTATAGTAGCCTAGGCTAGTCATAGTGGAAAGTAACTTAGACTAGTAACTCTATGGTTACCCTAAGAGCAAGTACTACCTCTGTCCTGGTTTACTCTTCCTATTTTGTAGTATCAAAATTTGACCATAGATTTAACTGAAAAAATGTTAATGCATGTCACTAAGAACTATATCGTTGGATTTGTATTTGAACATAATTTCAAATGGTATAATTTTTAGTGACATGCATTGGCATTTTCTTAGGTAAATCTATGGTCAAAATTTTATACTAAATACGAGGTAGTACAAAAGTGGGCTATAATGGCCCTCCACTATGTAGGCCAAAACACGTGCCAAATTCACTTGTGATGCATTTGACATCGATGCCCCTCCATTGCTCACCTGGTGCCCCAATCTGGATCACCTACTTTGCTCTGGTGCCAAATTAACTCACGCAATGAAAAAACACTTGCGTGGGATAGAGAGAGAGGACCGAGGCAATAAAAAACACTTGTTTGGGAGAGTGATAGGCTGGTGTAGTTGGTTTGATTGATTTGTTTATACATGTGGGTCTGTGTGCACAACGGTGCCAACTCTCTCACATCACGAGAGCAGGTGCCAAAATCTTTTGATTTGACATCGATGCGTATTATGTGGCATACTTTTGAGAAATATGGCATCGGCCACATAGTGGAAGGCAACAAATGCCCAAGCTCTTCACGTGCTCCTAGGTAAATGAGAGGAAAGAGAGAGAGAGAGAGAGAGAGAGAGAGAGAGAGAGAGAGAGAGTGAAAAAATATCACTAGCCAGCCAACCCTATCGTATGAGCGAATGATATTAGTACCTCTTGATGACACGGCAATCTTATACAGCCAGCTACTCTAATATGTTCTCTTCTTTTGTAGACAAAAAAGACTCGAAAGTGAAAAATGTGTTGCACTATAGCAATCTCATCGAATGCCTTGATCTCCATCTTACAGAAATTGATTTGATCGACTATCGAGGCGGCACATCTGAGATTAAATTGGCCAGGTTCTTTGTTCTTGATGCAAGTGTGCTCAAGGTAATGAGGTTTGGCGTTCTTTGGTGCAACAATGAATGGCGTGCTGATCACCGCAAGCGTCTAAGCCTAAATGACAAAGTCTCCGCAGAAGCTGAATTTTTTTTGAAACATCAAGTGGCCAAAGACTCGAAAACTTATTTGCTCATTAGTGACTTGTCAGGGCTGTGGATTTTAGTTTGTACAATAATGCTGCATCCACCTAAAGTAACAAAAGTTCTTACATAAACTTCCTAGTAATTCCCTCTTCATAGGTGCAACATTACTCCTAACATTTGTAATATCAGTTTGAAACTTGTAATATTGCCGTGTCCTATTCCCATGTTTTCAAAATCCTACAAATCAAACAGGTCCTGAGTTGGTGATGATGTTGTGCCTGCCATCTTTCACCAATAGTCGTCGGATATAGATCTGACGCATACAAACCAAACTTCTCTAGTTTTGCAAAAAGATGCCCGCACTTGTTCCCTATTTACAAACAACTGCCTGTCTCTCACAATCAGCCTTATCTCCTCCCCACCACATCTAGAAGGCCATGGAAAAATCTGGCACGATGGCCGCTGCCGGTGCTGTCCACCCCCAATCTTGGTGTTTCGTGCAATGCACGGGTATTTACGTACAGGAAATTATGTCGAACACGGCTAGTTGTAAGCAGGCTAGCTCTACAGCCATGATGATAGTGACTGCAGACGGTGAAGCTGACTATGGTATGCCGAACGCGGCGCCTATACTCAGGTGTCATCTCCGGCGCAGGGTCTTGTCACTTCACTGTGAGGAGCAACACGTAATAATTTGACCAACGGGTAGTACAGTGCTACTACATTGGTAGTACTACTACTAGTACTACCACATCCATATGGATTTTAGTATTTGACTAGCAATATCTAGTAATGCATGTCACAAAAAATGTACTACTCCCTCTGTAAATAACTGCATGGTGTATTGTTTTATTCCTATCAGCGAGAGAACTTAATGTCTTTTTGCTAATTAATAGGATTACATGCAATGAACTAACCACTGCATGTCATGTTTGGTAGTCTCAAGTCATTGAAAGCATGCACGGCCCACATCTCTCATTGGTTGATATGTCACGAAATAAGAAACGAGGAGGGAGTTAATGTACCGTGCCTAAGTGTTTTGGGATTATTTGGTTTTCGTAAGGTAACTTACACAACCTTTTTGGTTACATGCATTAAAATTTTATTAGTTAAATCAAAGGTCAAAACTTGGCGCAAAATGTAAAGGGGACCAATAAACCAGTAAACATCAAAGTTCTCTCATTTGGCCCCAACTAGAGGTCCGGTGAGATGACTATACTGCACTGGCACGGAGGGGGGACATAGCTTCATTGACTTACTGCACCTGCCTTTGAGTGCATGACACATGGGCCCAACGGGTGGCTGGCCCACCTGTCATACAGCCAAAGGTAGGTGCAGTAGAGGGCCGAGGAGTAGATGGCCAACATGCACGTGAATTCAACACGGTCTGCACTTCTCATATAAAGGCTCCCTGCCAGTCCAATCTAGTACAAAATCCTACGCACCTACGCACGCTAACCAAGGGCAAGAGTGATCACTCCAATCGCAAGATCAGTTGACTAGAATCTAAGGTAGACCATGGAGGCGATGAGCGCGAGTATCAGCCAGTTGTGCCAGATGGTCCACAATGTCGTCATGCGGCCCGGCACCGAGGAACGTCTCCAGGTAGTGCTTGAGGCCGCCAGGGCGAGGGGCCACTTGGACGACTGCTTCATCTCCTTGTTCGACGAGGTCCTCATCGGCTTCCTCGACAAGTTCACCATCGTCAAGAAGCTCGCGGACGACCTTGACATACGCCTCCAGCCCACGCGCCCAGGCTCTGCGATGCCCGCCACCCTTAATGGCCACTATGGTGACAACCTCTTTGACGCACTGGTGGCCCTGTGACTGCCCACCATCGTGCCAGAGAATGTCCACCTCAAGGTTGCACTCGCCATGCAGCGCCTGGCACAGCAAGACAACATCAAAATAATCACCCACGTCTACGCGCAAATCGTCCACAAGGACTACTACATGCAAGAGGAGGACGATAGGATGCTGTCCTTCTTGGACCGCAGGGCAATCTTGGAGGGCATTGTTCAGAAGCACATTGAGCTTGCCGCCAACGCCGCTGCTCCTCACACGTCGATTGGTGACCCGGCGCACTAGGGCGTGAGGATGTCGTTGATGGATCCGTATGTATTTTTATCTTTCCGTCAAATCCATGTAGTAGTATATGGTACTACTAGTAATTATCTTACCTTTTGCATCAACTTCATAATATTCGTACGTACTCCATGCATGAACCGCACCAGAACCAAACTTCTCAATACTCTAGGGGAAATCATTATTTCTATCTATCGGTCGCGCCATGGAGCAGAACCAAATTTTACAAGTTACAAGTTCAAAAGGAAAAGTCTGCCGTGTTCGCGTCGCACCCCCACACGGTTGGTCCGGCACACCGCTCAAGGGGAAATGCGTGTTGTGTTGCATTTTCACTTACAAGTGGGACCATAGTTGAGCAAACCGACTATCGACAAACCGCCATCCCGCCCACCGCGTGATGGCTGAGAAAATAGGAGGGAGAAGAGATGCCTGTAGCATGGACTCCAAGAAAAATTGGTGTCGGATAGGACTCGTGTGGGTGGCGTGTGTTGTACTGCTAGACGTGAATGCTAGTTATGACCCATGCCACCCCACTATATCGAGCCTATATCGAGGTTCTGGTTACGTAGAACAAATTTCCTGCAGTCCGTGCTCAGCCCTCCTCTATCTCTCTTCTCAGCCAGCCAATAGATGCATGGAGCCCATCGTCTGTTTGCTCATATGCGGTCCCACATGTCAGTGAAAATGCAAGAGTACCCACTGAACCTGCACATCTTTCACCTCAACGTGCTAGTGATGAAAAACAAATCCAATAAAGATCTTTGGTGGCCACTTTTGGAGTTACTCAAGAGTAGTAAGATTCTATTTATAGTTTAACCCAAGATGCACATCACGTGGCTTCAACTACCACTCTAGTTTCTTGCATGACACGACCTGGATGCTGGATGTCCCACGTGTCGGCAAAAGGAGGAAGAACTCGACCAAATCTTTGGCTGTGCTCTCGGATTAGACTAGTTGTGCTAACTTAAAATTTTATTGTGTAGAATGGATGCAAGTTTTGGTATTGGGAAGAAGAGTACATAGATATATTGATAGAGGGAAATTTAGTAGATGTTCTAGCACTTTTAGCTAGCATAGAGGCTAGAGATGAGACTAGTGCACTTGTTGATAGAATAGAGGCTAGACATGAGACTAGATGCGAGGAAGCAACGTCTACCTCTTTACACTCGAAGAAGAAAGAAGTACGCAAGATCGAGCCTCCGCAAATCAACAATGAATGCATCGAGAAGGCACTAATCCAACTTACAGGAGTAGTTATGGAAGTTGGATATCTTCTAAAATGTATTCTTGTGGTTCTTGTTTTCTTTGGTCTTGCTTTTCTAGTCAAATTTTGGTGATGTATTTCCATGTACCAAAAATCAATGATGAAAAAAAGATATGTGTTTGCAAAGAAAAATGTACGCGGCCGGGATGCGTCCGCGTGTTGGGCGCATGGCCACCTCATCCGAGAAATGGCCCGGACACGACCCCATTGCCCTACCCAAACGGACAGAATCCGGGAAAAACGGAGGTCCGTTTGGGGTCGTGCGTTGGAGTTGGCCTTACAAGTGGGACCGTAGTTGAGGAAACCGACTATCGACAAACCCCCACCTCGCCTGCCGCGTGATGGCTGAGTTAGAGAAACAACGAGGTTGAAGAGATAGTTGTAGCACGGACTCCAAGAAATATGGTGTCAGATGGAAGTCGTGCTGGTAGCGTGTGCTGTACTCCTGGACATGAATACTTATTCTGGCCCATACCACCCTACTATATTAGTAGTAGTATCGACGATTCGAGGTGCTGGTTACGTACGGCGAACACATTAACATATGGCCCACCTCACACTATGGCCAAATTTCCTAGAGTTTGTGCTAGGTTAAAAAGTGTTCTTTGTGAGGGTGGGTGGCTGGTCTCAAGTTTAAAACTTATTGTATTACGTATACGTATACATAGAGATAGTGCAGCAGTTCTGAAAGTTTGAACCCAAACATAAGAATGCAATTTCTACTGGACTCATCTGAGGACCTAGGATGATGGGATTCACAACTACAGTAAAAAACACCTGCACGACGCACAAAGATGTGAAGCTAGTACAAATAGTGTACTATTGTAGATTGGCCTCATCCGATAACCTGTTGCAATGCATGTACAATTATGTATTCAGAAAATATTTTTTTGCCTCGTCGTAGCACCCACTCAGAGAAGTGACTCGAAAGCCATTCATAAATTTAGTAAGTTTATCACAGGCATATCATTTTATTACATACAACAGGTCATCAACCCACAACGACAACAAGGATACATTATAAATACTAAAGTTTTCAGCACACAACAAATAACAAGCAATGGAATGAACTTCAACTCAACCAATCCTTGGCGTTGGAAACGCTTGCTTTGAACTAGAAGTGATTCTCTAGGAAGGGCCATCTATTGTCAATCTTGAGACCAACGTAGCACTGATCATCCAGGCTGAAGCGGCCTACTATATCACTACCAGGGTAGGGAACCACCGAAATGTCCGAGGTATAGATACAGTTGCTTCTCATAAATGGTAGTAACATTGTGTCAACAACAGTTGGATCGCCTTTCACCATCATTGGATAGTTTTGTCCAAGGAAGAGCGAGTTTTCTCCAAGCATATCAATACTATACCAGGGAGAAGGTGTTGGCGCTAGCACACTAGTATCCATTCCGAATACCATGCAACGGGTGTTGGAATAGGTCTGGAGAGTGCGACGATGGTAGACAACACCTGCTTCCTTAGTAGTAACATCAGCAGTGCGCTGTATACAGACAAGAAGGGGTGATCCATCGGAATAAGTTGCCAGGCGCCACTAAGTATACGGGCCCTCCTCGTCCTCATGCTCGTGATCATCACCATCGTCATCTCCCCCTTGGTTATAAAATATTTCAAGTATAGGTGGTGGAATGTTCACAGGACCTTGGAAACACAAGAAGAAGGTTAATTAGTAAAGGGAAACTTGCTAACCCGCATGCATGTGGATGAAACAATTATAATTATGGTGGAAGACAAACGTACCGAAACTACGAGGATCCCATGCAAAAACAGTGCCACGAGTGGTGGAAGCAAACATAAGACCCTCGTATTGAATTGCATCACAGTACACATCCGTGTATTAAAACTGATTCTTGAGCAATATCCATCCAGTCGAACCACGAAGGACGGCAACAAGCTTGTCGAAGATAGCAACAACTACATAGTTCGTGTAATCCCAAGAGCGGTTAGGAACTCAACAAATTGCTATCTTCCGTAGAATACAGTCACCATGATCGTATTTGAACATGCGTAGAATACCAGTGTGCTCAACCTCTAGGCAGTCTGAGATTTTTGGAAGTGGAACCCAGTGACAAGTGTACACATTCACAAGTTCCCACTCGCAATTGTACCCAATATAAAAAAACCAATCTCCATTTGCGCCTGCCCAAGCCTTGTCCTCAAGCGATGGCATCTTAACATCATGCGTATCATTATCAAGCGACATCAACTTGCACAAGGCAAGGCTTCCCTCGTCCCCGCGCCAGTCGGCAGGGTCACGACAAAGAAGATAGGGGAGATCAAACCGCTCTTGTACCCTTGGGTTCCTTGTAATGATGTTATTAGTTGAGTCGAGAATGGTCTTTAACGAACCTGCCATGCTAGCTAAGGTGATGTTGCACCGATCAATGAGTTCCTCCACCACGTCATCTTTCAGATCGGAGCAAGAATAACGGGGTCGTTTATGGCCTGTTCCCTCCACGGAGAAGATGATCGAACAATGACAGAAGGAAGGGTGAAGGCAAATGGAGGAGGGAGGAAGAGCGTGCGACAGCAGTTCCAAATTGAGAGGGAAAGGCGAAGAGTCAATGGACGGTTGCCAGTTTGCCACGGTACATGAAGAGGCGCACCGACCTACGTGTCCGTTCGAAAATAGTACAAAAGGACTCACCGTCGTCTCACTCACATGTTGGAATGGGACCACATGTCAACGAAACATGGTGTGTAATTTCTCGTGCAAAATGTGATCTGGCCGCGTTGGCCCGAGGTGTTGCATTAGTTATCGACCTTTTTTTAACATACAATCTGAGTGGATAGCTCCTGTGGTCATCACACGTGAGCGGATATATAGGTGGGCTAGGTGGGCAGGCGGCAACAATCTGAGTGCTAAAAGTGTTGATCCAACGCTTGGTTTTGTTTAGATTTTCCAACTATGACCATTGGATAGAGTGAATCAATGGCTTACGTTCAAAGTTATTCTCATAATATAGAATGGTATAGGAATGTGGAGAGATTTGGTTGATTTTATATCGCTTAATAATATAAAATATTATGAGTGCAGACGCTCCACCGCGAGGTTTGTTGCTCCTTCTCGGTCGACGGGAATCTATGCTCTTCAACTCTTTCGTTTAAGACGTGAGCTTTGTTCATCCTTTTGCCGACACGCGGGACATCTATATGCCTCCATTTTAAAAATCATACTATATGCCTCCATGACACATGGGACATCTAGCATCAAGGTAGCGTGTCATGCAAAAAAATGGAGATATGCAGTGCGTAAGTGAGCCGTGCACTTCGATGGCACCTAGTACTATGCAATATTTGTTCTCCTCGATGGCACGTGAATAGTGCACGTACTCAATGACAGAGCACGCGATGGTAGCCATGGACATGGTCGGCCCTTTTTGAAGAGAGTACTAATAAATAACTTTGATGTGTCCCATCGACTCGACGAGAAGCTTGCTTACTGCGCCTTCTCCCTTGCCAACGCGTGCGCGGTGGCTCGCAGCATGAGGAGAAACTTTTGCTTACAAGCGGTGGACGTGCAGCAGTTCATTTGGTGTTAGATTGCCAAAAGTACTATTGTAGTACCATAATTATTGTTCGACTTCCGGAAGAGGAGAAGAGCCAAGTGCAAGGTCACCTACTAACCTAGTATAGTACTACTATAGCCAAAGCTGGTCCACCTTTTTAGAGCATGGTTAATTAATATAGGTGGCTCTTGCAGTGGCACATCATTTAGAGCAAGACTCTCTTCGTAGGAACAAAGAAAGTGAAACAAAAGTTGGAGTGGATGCTAGATTGCCAATTAAAACATGATTACGTAGGAAAAAAATCCTATAGCATTCTATCTTATGAATCAAATGACCAATGTAGGAAAATTATGAGGGGGGTCTCTCCAACAGTGTTCCTCGGCTCGCACATAGCATCACGGTTGTCGAACTTGGAGTCATTCATCTGGTACACGTGGCATCTCAGATCTGGACACAAGGTGACGCGACCTCTCACTTCGTCCGCCATTTGAAGCGGCATGCCGTTGGAGGACTAGCATACTCCAATATTAGGTTGGCTCTATGTGATGGGGCAACTTCATATACTAACCGGATGCTGGCTATACTACTATGGTACTCACATTCCAAGAAGTGACTCGAAAACCATTCATAAATTGAGTCTATGACATGCATTTGCAAATGTACCATTCATTACATACAACAAGTCATCAACACACAACGACAACGAGGATACATATTGGATTATATATTATTTCTAACAAAACATCTATCTATCTATACCTATACTAATTAGGCACTTCCAAAAAATTACCACGTTAATCAGTAATTAGGAGCCGTTCATCAGGTGGGGCCAAATTATTACGGTGTAGATCAACCTACAAAATCATGGGCAAAAAAAAGCGCTCAATAGGATTATTATTTTTGAAAAAGCAACCTGTACACGTTGATAATAAATGCAAGCAATTGATATAGTGGGACCAGATTATGGCGTTTCGTATTAAATATGTTTTTGCGGAAGGGTTCAGATTAAATACTAATTAGAGATTCTTAAAAATAACTAGGTTAATCAGAAGAAAAAAATACAAGCTATTGATCTCACGGGACCAGATTATAACTGCCGTTCAGATTAAATAAAGACTCCATGTCATGTACGATTCATACAATCCGAGCCCTCAAGTAATTAAATCTCCGTACATAGCTAGCTGGGTAAACTGATAGCCATCGGATGTTGGCTCAAGAAGAGAAAATACATGTTGTTTGATCCGTGATTATTTCTACCGTGTCCCGAACGTCCTGGAGCCTTGACGCTCCATATCTCCTTCCTTTCCTCGAGCCCTTCTCAGCTTCTTCGCTCCATTACATATTGAATCTAGCAGTGTCTGCGTTCTCCTGTTTTGTCGCCTGTTCACCACCTAGGGTTCCAGCTCTACCTTATTGGACATATATTCTCTACGTATGGCAGTGTCACAATTCCTACTAGCTATCAGGCTCTCCATGCCAGCAAGATTAAAGAGGTGTGTCCTGACTGGTCGGGCGCCAAGGCAATGGTTCATCGCGTTTGCTCCATAGTGGATTCGCCCAAATTTGAGCAGTAACCGTTGAAGAGGCTTGCTTTCTTCTTATATCTATTTATGTGAATTACAGATCCATCAGAGTATCTTGCCATTTGTGGGTATTTGTCTAGCTTTCCTTTTATCTTACTTTCTACTTGCTTTTCGTCAAATACAGTTGTCATCACATGCGCAGATGAACTGGATCGATCTATTCAGGTAATCCAATACTTTCAGTGCAACAATGTGGTGAAACAGAAATATATTTGCACAAAGAATTTCACAGCTCATGTGGATGTAGCACTAAATTTCTTTATGCGCCGAGCTTGAACAGAACTCCCTGGTTGGAGATGTGCGCTTAGCTTATTATTTTCTTGGAACAATGATTCACTTGATTTTGGTTTGACGCAAACATATAGATAGATTTCACAAGGTAATAGCAAGCCCATGTGACCCTATATGCAATCTCTGTTTGTAGATGCTCTATATTATGACATTTATCTAATTAAAATTTACTGAAATAAAAACGGCTACGGTGTAACTTATAGATCATTTTTTTGTAGGTTAAATCTAGGAAATCGTATGTCGTCAAAACTCTAACAAGCCATCAGATTGTTATGACAGTATCGTTACTGCAATGAAAAATCACTTCACAAGATTCATATTCTCATTCTAATGACCAATACAAACAAAGTATATCGCAATTTCTGTGTGTTGGAAGGAGAAACTCACACACAAGAAAAGCTATGGTATTTCATGTTAAGCTTGCATGTACAGACCTGCAATGATTGAGTTAGTTCAAATTATTGTGTGCTATATTACTAACCTGCTCTTTGTAGTTTGTATTTATGGACATATATCATGCTGTTTTATGGTCATTTTAATAATGTTTCCCTTTTCAAATATTTGTTATGATGATGTATAATTAGGTTAGCTTGAAAAAGGGAGGATGATGCTATTAGCTATTCTTGAGCTAGGAGCTCCTAATTAAGTGTCCTTTTAGTTTCCGTATTACGGCTTTGTTGTACTGATAGAACAGTAGGTTGGCACTTCTTCTGTCATGTTATTTTTTTAGCCATTGCCCTTTTCTAGCTAATAGTGTGGTACTATTCTGTTACAAAGTAAATTCTTTTCCGAGATCACACTTTCATATTTGGTTTCGAAAATAATTGTCTTTTGTGAAGATCCATCTCTGAATATTTTAGTTAATGAACAGCAGTCTTACTGCCTAATCTTAAACTAATTGTTTGAACTTTTCATAGAGATCAGAATTGTACATAGACAGCTGGTTATAAACTTAATAATTGATGACTGGATGTTTTGTACAAAACTCTGCTTAAGTACGGTTTCAGATGGTGAATAAATTAATGAAGAACGTTTCTTATGCATGTGGAATCACCTGGTAATTTTCTTAGGAACGCGGTTTTCCTATTCCACAGTGAAATCTGAGGTTGCCTTTAAACTACAACAAAGGAACTGGTGATGCTGCCATTGTGTGGCCTCTTACGATATATTTTTGGACCTGTTACTAGATGGCACACGCATTAGCTGCCATAAGAAACAAATCATTTTTTATTTTAATATGTCAGCTGAGACGCGTTTGACTACCTTCTTACTTATTATGCAGGGCACCAAGTAACGAATAATTGGATCTCAAAGCTCATATATGAAGCACCGATCTTGGTAGTGGCATAAATGGAAGATGAGATCTATGAATAACAAATACAATAATTACCTGTAGTTTCTATAATTTTCAAAGTTTGTATTCTCTTCAAGATTTTCAGTCGTTCAAGCTCACAAATAAGATACATATGGGCATCAATTCTATCAGGTTTTTACACACATGCTTCATTTTTGAAGTAAAGAAGCAAGGGAAAACGCAGGTAAATGCACCAAAAATGAGATGTCATCAAAAGTGTTTAAGTTATTGGAACATCACTTTTTATGATTTCGTGTACATCTGAATTTGTATTTGTTAGCATTAATCATGGAAAAAATAAACAATTTTCTTTCCCTATATAAGCAATCATAAATTTGCATGTTTCCAATAAAACAAGTGGGTAAATGTAGTACTTTTATATTTTATATCTCTAAATATGGTTTATCAAATAAATGCTTTAGTACCTATATAGACTAGGCCGTGCGGATGCACGGGTTGACGACTAGTTCTAGTAAATACTGAAGTTTTCATCACGCAACAAATAACAAGCAATGAAATGAACTTCAACTCAACCAATCCTCGGTGCTGGAAACACTTGCTTTGAACCATAGGTGCTCTGGGAAGGGCTAGCTATTGTCAATATCGAGAGCAATGCAGGACTGATCATCCAGGCTAAAGCGGCATATATCAGGAGCAGGGTAGGGAACCACTGCAATGTCCGAGGTATAGATACAGTTGCTTCTCATAAATGGTAGTAACGTTATGTCAACAGCAGCTGGATCGCCTTTAACCATCATTGGATAGTTTGGTCCAAGGAAGAGCGAGTTTTCTCCAAGACTATCAATATTGAACCAGGGAGAAGGTGTTGGCACTAGCACACTAGTATCCATCCCGAATACCCTGCAACGGGTGTTGGAATAGGTCCGGAGAGGGCGACCATGGGAGAGAACACGTGCTCCCTCAGTAGTAACAATCTCAGTGCACTGTATACAGACAAGAAGAGGTGATCCATCGGAATTAGTTGTCAGGCGCCACTGAGTATATAAATTCTGCTCGTCCTCATGCTCGTGATCATCGCCATCGTCATCTCCCCCTTGGTTATAAAAAATTTCAAGTATAGGTGGTGGAATGTTCACATGACCTTGGAAACACAAGAAGGTTAATTAGTAAAGGGAAACTTGCTAACCCGCATGCATGTGGATGAAACAATTATAATTACGATGGAAGACAAACGTACCGAAACTACAAGGATCCCATGCAAAAATAGTGCCACGAGTGGTGGCAGAAAACACAAGATCCTCGTATTCAATTGCATCACAGTACTCATCGTCCGTGTACAGAAACTGATTTTTGAGTAATATCCATGGACGAACCGTGGAATCAGTAACGACGGCAACAAGCTTGTCGAAGATAGCAACAACTTCATAGTTCTCGTAATTCCAAGAGCGGTTGGGAACTCGACAAATTGCTATCTTCCGTAGACGACAGCCACCATGATCGTATTTGGACGTACGTAGATCATCTGTGTGCTCAACCTCAGGGCACTCTGAGATTTTGGGAAGTGGAATCCGCTGATGAGTGTACACATTCACAAGTTCCCACTCGCAATTGTACCCGATATAAACAACCCAATCTCCGTTTGCGCCAGCCCAGGCCTTACCCTTAAGCGATGGCATCTTGACATCACATGTATCATTATCAAGTGGCATCAACTTGCACAAGGCGAGGCCACCGTCGTCCGCGCCCATGCGAACAAGCTTATAGCAAAGAAGATAAGGGAGATCAAACCGCTCCTGGACCCTTGGGTTCCTTGTAATGATGTTATTAGTTGAGTCAAGAATGGTCTTGAACGAACCTGCCATGCTAGCTGAGGTGATGACATCACACCGATCAATGAGTTCCTCCACCACGTCATCTTTCAGATTGGGGCAAGAATAACGGGGTCATTTCTGGCTTGTTCCCTCCATGGAGAAAACTATCGAACAATGGCAGAAGGAAGGGTGAAGGCAAATGGAGGAGGGAGAGCATGCGACAGCAATTCCAAATCGAGAGGGGAAGGCGAAGAGGCGGTGGACGGTTGCCAAGGTACACGAGGAGGCGCCCCGGCCTACATAGACGTCCGTTCAGAAATTGTACAAAAGGACTCACCGTTGTCTCACTAACATGTTGGAACGGGACCACATGTCAACGAAACATGGTGTGTCATTTCTCGTGCAAAATGTGATCTGGTCGCGTTGGCCCGAAGTGCCGCATTATTTCTTGACTTTATTTTTTTAATGGCGTGCAGTTCAGTTTTGAAGCATGACTAACTGGTACTGTATGCATAGAAAATATAAACTATTCTACCACTACTCCACCTCTAGTACTAGTAGTATAAAAAAGATATATAGGCTGGAGCTTCAGCGCTTTCTTGCTAAGGGCTGCCCACTTGCTTCTCACACTATCACCCTCTCTCCAGATCTAAAAAAGACGGCCTCTCTTTCCCTCCTCACCGGTGGTCATAGATCCGCCGGGGAAGAAAAGGATGTGCAACGTGGACGCACTCGTCATCGGCGAGCGAGGTCACGCACTGACGACAAGGTCGTCCTCTCAGACCTAGCGCCCACGCGGGATGGCCTCCATCCCCAAGCTCGCTGTCGTAGTGTGTGCGGAGGACGACGACCACGAGTGGAGCCACTTCCCGTCGACCCTTAGGTATGCTACCTCTTTTCGAACCATACCCTTCTTCTATTGCCCCATCTGCCACATCGCTGCATGTGGATCTTTTTACACTCCACCATCTTCCCAATTTGCTATCCTCTGCTCTGCTAGTCACGAAGACAAAAACCTTAATTTGCACTATTAAAGGAAACCCTACTTCATGCAAACTAATCCATGTCTGGGTTGAATAAGGAAAGGAAGGGAGACTGTACTGTCCAAGAGAGTAGGCATCGAACCCGCATCTAGGTTGAAATGGGGAAAATCAGTAGCTAAGGAACGAGTCTCGTGTCTCTTGGTTGAAGAAGGGTAGAAAGGCATGACAACGCAAGAATGACCAGGTCGATCGGTTTGTTGTCCTCACATAGGAAAAAAGGTGGCTAAAGAGAACAAAAATGGAACATAATCCACATATGCTGCCTGGATATTTGTTGCTCTGGGCAACCATACCTCCCTCACCACTCTATGCGTCCGTGGAGGTACATCGTACTGGTGCGCCCACTGTCCGAATGGGCCTCCCATGCTCTTATTGCCACTTTTTTTATGTTAGTATAACACCAACAGTCAAGTCAAGCAATGCTACTGAAAGTGATGCCACATTTAACTAATGTCGCACTCAGTCTAATACCACCGATAAATTTAAGCAATGCCATTTAATGTCACTGGATTATTTCAGGGTTAGCTGTTGATTGTGGATGTATTAAAGATTTTTTAGCTAAGGCATTCTAATGTTGTTGCACAGCCAGTATACCAACGATGAATTTTGTTACTACCTTCAGATTTTTGCACTACTAATGCTTATAGATTACATACCTCACTTTCATGAGATAAGTCTTTTTTTTGTACAGTGTCAAGAGGAAAGGTCAAGAGTGGCCACTCCTCCTCCGGCTATTCTCTTGATTCATTCGATCAAGTTTTTATGTTTGACCGATTATCAAGATTGGGATAGCAATTTTTAGGTCCCCTCGAGTTCGAAATGATATTTACCTTGAAGGTACATGGTTTGCAATTTTTTTATACCGTTGCTACCTCTTGAGCATGCGTTGGTTTTCCCTTGAAGAGGAAAGGGTGATGTAGCAAAGTAGCGTAAGTATTTCCCTCGGTTTTTGAGAGCCAAGGTATCAATCCAGTAGGAGGCTACACTCAAATCCCTTGTACCTGCACAAACAAATAAGAACCTTGCAACCAACGCGATAAAGGGGTTGTCAATCCCTTCACGTCCACTTGCAAAAGTGAGATCTGATAGAGATAATAAGATAAATATTTTTGGTATTTTTATGATATACATTGGAAAGTAAAGATTGCAAAATAAAATAGATCGGAAACTTATATGATTGAAAATAGACCCGGGGGCCATAGGTTTCACTAGTGGCTTCTCTCAAGATAGCATAAGTATTACGGTGGGTGAACAAATTACTGTCGAGCAATTGATAGAAAAGTGCATAGTTATGACAATATCTAGGCATGATCATGTATATAGGCATCATGTCCGCGAAGTAGATTGAAACGATTCTGCATCTACTACTATTACTCCACACATCGACCGCTATCCAGCATGCATCTAGAGTATTAAGTTCATAAGAAAAGAGTAACACATTAGGCAAGATGACATGATGTAGAGGAATGAACTCAAGCAATATGATATAAACCCCATCTTTTTACCCTCGATCGCAACAATACAATACGTGCCTTGCTGCCCCTACTGTCAATGGGAAAGGACACTGCAAGATTGAACCCAAAGCTAAGCACTTCTCCCATTGCAAGAAAGATCAATCTAGTAGGCCAAACTAAACTGATAATTCGAAGAGACTTGCAAAGATAACAAATCATACATAAAAGAATTCAGAGGAGATTCAAATGTTGTTCATAGATAATCTTAATCATAAACCCACAATTCATCGGATCTCGACAAACACACCGCAAAAAGAATTACATCGAATAGATCTCCAAGAAGATCGAGGAGAACTTTGTATTGAGATCAAAGAGAGAGAAGAAGCCATCTAGCTAATAACTATGGTGGACCCGAAGGTCTAAGGTAAACTACTCACACATCATCAAAGAGGCTATGGTGTTGATGTAGAAGCCCTCCGTGATTGATTCCCCCTCCGACGAAGCGCCGAAAAAGGCCCCAAGATGGGATCTCACGGGTACAGAAGGTTGTGGCGGTGGAAATAGGGTTTCTTGGTGCTCTCGGATGTTTTCAGGGTATATTAGTATATATAGGCGAAACAAGTCGGTCAGGGGAGCCACGAGGGGCCCACGAGGGTGGGGGCGCGCCTACCCCCTGGGTGCGCCTCCCTACCTCGTGGCCGCCTCGTTGCTTCTTTGACGTCCACTTCAAGTCTCCTGGATTGTGTTTGTTCCAAAAATGACTCTCCTAAAGGTTTCATTCTGTTTGGACTCTATTTGATATTCCTTTTCTGCGAAACACTGAAATAGGCAAAAAAATAGCAATTTGGATTGGGCCTCTGGTTAATAGGTTAGTCCCAAAAATAATATAGAAGTGTATAATAAAGCCCATTAAACATCCAAAATAGATAATATAATAGCATGGAACAATCAAAAATTATAGATACGTTGGAGACGTATCAACTGTCATTAGTTAATAATGCTAGTTATCTTCAGACTTTTGTATTTGGTTTAATGCTCATGCACAGCTAGTATACCAATGGTGAAACTTGTTACCTTTACATTTTGTATTGTTAATTCTTATAGAAATCTTCCAGTGCTAGAGTTTATTGAAATCTGTTCAGTAAAACCATTTGTATTGTACCCTATAATAAAATAACTACTCTACTGTTGCACTACCCACTGGATTAGTGTATATTTGTATTATTCGAATGGTGCTCCATTAGCGTATGGACATAAATAAAGTGTGGCAAGATTTCCCAAATATGTCCTCGAGAAAACTACTACCTGTTTTTCTAAATACTAGACGTTTGGGTACTTTAAATTTAACTACGAAAACGTCTTATGTTAAGGAACACGGGGTGTAGAGTTCACTCAAATTATCCCGGTAAAGCTAGTCACACCTTTGTTAAAATTAATGTTCATTATGTTATCGGAGGAGGTATGTATGTTTGTCTCTAATGCCTGTCGACTACATACCTGACATCATGATGTAATGTTAAGTCATTTCCTTTTGTACAGTGTCACTGAATTGTCAAGGAGGTGATGGCATTTTATTTTAGTTGAACTGCACAAAATATGCTTAAAAGAAGAGGAAAGGTCAGGAATCAATCATTTTTCAGAAAGAACTATATATGCCTTCCTGACATCAGCCGTTGTTGCCTTATTTGTTCCTTCAAACATGTGGTTCGAAACAGTCTTGCTACCTTTTCCCATTATGAAATTGGAATGCTTATATTTGTGAGTCTATGCTTCAACTAGTGTCACTTTTATAGTAATCACACTTTCAATATCTATGCAAACAGGGATGCCCAATTTTAGTGGAACTGCACAAAAAGTCCAAATGGTTCAACATTAGGAGCATGTTTTCTTCCAAACCTTTATATCCAATTGGTGGCACTATGAGCTGTTCATTACGAAGGTTCATGGTTTGCTACTATCTTGCTACTCTTTTTGTATTGTCATTAGATAGTAATACTAGTGGTTTGCATGTGAATTTATTGGCAGGGTGGACCTACTTTGGAAGTGCAGGACAGGATTCAATGATTGGATGCTCAATTTCGGTTGTATCCATTTCACCTCTTCCATCACTGCGAACATGGATATCCTTGGTCTGATGAAGAATAGGCGCTATATTTCTGCTCTAAACCAGCAAATCAATTCAGTATGAAATTGTCCAGGGCAAAACATGACTGTATCAAATTGTCCAGTACAAAACATGACAGATGCTAAGCGGAAGAGACGTGTTTAAAACAAAAATACAAGGTGGGGTATATGTTTACTAGCTTCTTGATATTTGTGCAGACAGAGATGTCTACCCATTGCTATTTGGCAAACAAACAAAGTGACCACAATTTTGGTTGAACTGCACAAGAGAATAGTATAGTCACTACATGCAGTGCCATTTGAAAATAGACACAGAAAGATTGGATAGTCACTTCATGGACTGCAGAAAACTAGTACTGTACTATTTATTGGCCAACACTAGGTGCTTCATTGGTTTGGTCTAATTATACAATGGGCATCATTTTGCCTAAGTTAAAGTTTGTATTCTGAAAATAGTCTCGCCGTGTGATCGAGAGAAGACCAAATCATATTGAAGTGGATGTTCCTCCATCATGTGTGGTTCATTCTCATGGTTCCAGCTGTTGGTGAAACCACTTACGTTTGCAAGAGGAATTGTAGACTTCACAAACAAATTTGTCTTTCAGTCTGTATTGAATGTTGGCCAAGAGAAGCATCCATGTTAGTAGGAAGAACAGATGTTTTTTCTAGATCTTTGCTTTTGGAGCTACATATTTGTATATGATCTATCAATCATTGAGATGCATTAACATGTTGATCTTATGTATGCGAATCGTACTAGTTGGTTTTGAATTTGGGCTACTAATGTGAACATATTACAATGCCAGGCCTGTGAGTCTCGTGTGAACATTTTGAACAGATCGGCTCTTACTGTTGTGCACAACATGATCCTTATTTCTGTGTTCTCAGTGTTTAAAAGTTATTAACAGTTCCTTATTTCGTTTGCTCAGTGTTTACAAGTTATTGATCGATCACTAGCTAGCCTACTAATGCGCTCCTGGCAGTTTTATTTGCGACGCAAGATCCGAAGTGGCAGGTTTTTGAATAAAAATGCCTACCTCTGAAGAAACTGACAAGCTGCTCTGAAGAAAATGCCATGCAAATCTGAAGAAACTGCCAGCAAAAACGTTCACAAATGCCTTATGTCCCAGCTAACGTTCATCATCTAAAACGATCATACACGTACACCATCCGACCTACTCGATCCTACACATACACTATCCGACCTACTCGATCCTACACGGATAAATAGCGGATCACGCACGTACTACCTCCTTTCCGGTTTGCAGGGCTGAATTCAAAAAACGATCTACTCGATCCTACACGAATAAATAGCGGATCACAAACATACTAGTACCTCCTTTCTGGTTTGCAGGGCTTAATTAAAAAATCTCACCAACCAAGGTACTCCCTCCGTTCGGGTTTATTAGTCACGTGAGCCAAAATAGCAAGACCTTAACTGCATGCAGAAGTTTAAGCCTAATTAATTCCAGCGATTTAAGTGGCTGCATGCATACCCTCGGCTGCGACTCGTTGCATGCTACTCCGTGTACTAGTTGCGAGCGATTCTGAGTGGCACCATGCAGCCGGCCATAATTAAGGCAGCTAACTGATGCGAAAAAAGATGCGCTTTAATTGTTGCGGGCCTTTTAAATCCATGGAACCATTATTGACAAGGATAGAGTACCTCATCTGGATGATTCAAGTGCACTCGTTTGACCATCATGCTGGCGTGCGACCCAGCACGGACGAGACGGGACGGCACAGACATAATTTTAGTTTTTCTAGTTTTCCACGGCAAGCTGGCGCGCTAACCATGCTTGCTTATGCATTGAATTCCGATGATTGTCGCGCTACCTTCCGCCTATATGTATTGTTTCCCGGCCTTCTTTGGTGGCACCATGACCCAACTCGCCCTATCCTCATAAGCCCCCATCGGCCCGACGTTGCTCACCACTTATCCTCGCTCTCGCCACGTCCACCATGCCCCCGCCCGTCCGTGATAGGCGACGCCGGAGGCGGTCACCGCCGGAACTAGTGTTCGGTTTTTCACCGGAAGGCAGACGAAGGGAGGAGGCATTCTATCGGTCTTTAGATGGAAATGCAGAGATCGAGGACTTGTTGGAGCGCGACCGCCTGGCAGAGGAGCAGCGTATCATCGATTTGCGCCGCCAGCGGGACATGGAGCAGCAGCGCACCGACGCTCTGAGTCACGAGCAGAGTGCCTGCAACTGGGCCAACTACGTGGAGGTCGGCACCTGGAAAATATCCCTGGAGGCTGTCGGGCACGAACGCGTTCACGACGCTGATTTTTACTACCAGCTCATCAAGTGGGTTTCCCGCTTAGAAGTTGAAGCTTCGGTGGACCACGCCGACATGGAAAGGGCCAACGCGCGCGAGCAACGCGCCCTATCGCACCTCTGGCAAGTCCGAGGAGAGGCGGAGGACGCCGGTGCCGGCGTTTAGCATGTACTGCAGATGGCGGCCGGCATCGTCTAGTTAGCTAAGAGTAAGTTAGTACTTGTACACTACTAGAGTATTAGTGGGAGTAGATACTTAACTTGGCTATGATGGTTGTCAACGTGGAAGTTCAGTACTCTATATCTGGATCAGACCTGTTACTTTGCTCTGAATGTTGAACTCTCTGTTTGAACATATGGAATGGGCTGTTATTTTTTTAAATGGGTTGTATTTATCCGCCACGGGTTTAGAGGCTAACTTGTGGGCCTACCAGATCGACACGTACACAATCATGACATGATTGTATGTGAAGAGGATGACAGCAGGGACCCGCCAAGGTCATTGCAGTATGCAAGCAAGTGCCTCCTTATTTCAAGATAATAAAAATGGCTCCTCCTAATGGATTTCCGACATCTGGGTCTCATGCCATTGTCAATGTATAGTCAATAAACGATAGAATTGCACAACGAGCGGCTGACACCAGGGACCCAGCAGCTCTCCCAGTTACTTTTGCTTTGGGTTAATTTGATAAATGCCACTCCAAATCTGGTGATTCCGAGAAAGGCCACTTCAATTTCCAAACTTTGAAAATGCCATTTCCAATGACATTTTTCGAAGAATGGAGTGGCGTTTTTCAAAGCTTGCAAATTGCAGTGTCATTTTTCAAAGTTTGCAAAAATTGCAGTGGCATTTTTCAAAGTTGGAAATTGCAGTGGCATTTTTATGAATCGCCATAATTGGAGTGGCATTTATGTAATTTGTTTTTGAGACGGAAGTAGGGTGTCAACTGGGCTGTGCGGGGCACTCTGGCCTGTCTAGACAACCTTTTCTTTTATGTTTATCACAGACCAGCCCATTAGTTTTTTTCTTTCTGAAAATGGCTAGCTCAGTTTTTTTGTGATTTGTCAAATAAGTCGCTTTGTCAGGCCTGTTGGGCTGTAAATCTTTCAAGACGAGGAGAGCTTCATTCGGCTGGCCGAGAAAATGGCCTATCAGTAATGAGAAATGGGTTGTACATTTTTAAAACACATCAAACCGGCAATTAGTTTCAATTTTTTTTAGATTTTAAATTGCATTGGTTTTTATGCATGGACAATTTGATGGATTTTATATTGATATACATTTTTTTAAATCAGTTTGAATGTGACTCAAAATTTCGGGATTAAAAACAGTTCGGACTGCACCGAAATATGCAAAATTTCGTATAATTTTTTAACCATGGCCACAATATGGGATGTAATGCTAACAAAAAGAATAAAATGGGTTGTAAATTATTAGAAATAATGGTAGATGGGTTGTATGCTGTTTTCCACAGATTTGAGGCCTTCCAAAAAAAATAAGGTTGATGCACAAGCAGTGACTATTGGATGTCCATCCAACGGCCGTCGTGCTTATTCAATCTCTGCTCTTCCTGCTCCAGCCGCTCAAACAAGCGCCGGCGAGACTGCCTGCTCACTCCTCCCGCGGCCGGTTGTGCTGCCGCGCAGGTCTCACCGCCCCACCATACTCTCATCACTGGCCTAGCCATCCCTCTACTCACCCACACCCGTTGTTATTCTCCGGTGACGGCAGATGAACCAGTAAACCCTCGTATAGTCGTACTCCCCTCCGTATGGGAAACAACTGTCGGGGTCTTTCGTAGCTCCGTGTCATTCCCTTCCTAGGCCTCGCCGTCGTCCACCGTCCTGGTGCTCTCGGCATGGCGTGGTCAACATGGTCAACGACCGAAATGCATCTGAAGTGGACTATACATGGAGAGGCTGACAGCTGGGTCCACGGCCACACGCAAGGAAATGCCTCCTTATTACGCGCAAAATCATGATTCCTCCACCTAACATCTGGGACCCACCGAAAGGGCATCTGTATTTCGCAAAAAAACGTTACCGCCGCTGACAGCTCGAACACACCAGCTATATCTTCGCACGCAAGGAAGTGCCTCCTTATTACGCACAAAAAAATGAATACTCCCCCTGCTAGTTGGGACCCGGTATAGTGGGAGGCTGACTTGTGGGCCCACTAAGTTGACGGGGACGGAGGTGAGGGAGTCCCGGACTAGGGGGTGTCCGGATAGCCGAACTATCATGGTCGGCCGGACTCCAAGATTATGAAGATACAAGATTGAAGACTTCGTCCCGTGTCCGGAGGGGACTTTCCTTGGCGTGGAAGGCAAGCTTGGCGATACGGATATGTAGATCTCCTACCATTGTAACCGACTTTGTGTAACCCTAGCCCTCTCTGGTGTCTATATAAACCGGATGGCCTTAGTCCATAGGACGAACAACAATCATACCATAGGCTAGCTTCTAGGGTTTAGCCTCCTTGATCTCGTGGTAGATCCACTCTTGTAACACACATCATCAATATTAATCAAGCAAGACGTAGGGTTTTACCTCCATCAAGAGGTCCGAACCTGGGTAAAACATCGTGTCCCTTATCTCCTGTTACCATCCGCCTAGATGCATAGTTCGGGACCCCCTACCCGAGATCCGCCGGTTTTGACACCGACTTTGGTGCTTTCATTGAGAGTTCCTCTGTGCCGTCACCATCAGGAAGGATGCCTTTTCCCGTCTTTAAAGACGGCACCGTCGTCAAGGGAGCTTTGGCCACCGGCCAGACTATCCGGCTAGGCGGTTTACTTATGACCGCCTATTCGGCCACCGCTCTGACAATGACCTCTCAGGTCATTAAAAGCGATCTTCACGTCAGCTCGGAATTCGCCAAGCAGCTAGATCCGATTGAGCTCTCCTCCGTAAACGAGCGAGCTCTTGGATCGCATCGCCGCCCTGGGAGTCGCTACTGACTGCAATCAGATTGGGCTTAAAACCGATCTGAGAGAAATTAACTCTCCCCTGGTTACCCACCACGTTGTTGTGGTAGAGGAACAATGCGGCGACTCTTCTTCTATGTTAAAAACCAACTATGTCCGGATTCCCGATCCCTCCATGCCGGATTCCCGCGGAGGGACGGACGCTAATCAAATACTAAACCTAAAGTCAGGCATCGGACCAGATTTGTTGGAAAGCGTCCAGCAAACCAAGCTTCCGAATCCGGAAGCTTCTTGGCCTTTGAGCCTCAGATCGGGTGGGGTTCCAAACTTGATTCCACCCGCCCACCCAAACATAAGCGATCTATCTCAAATACGGCAAGAGCCCTATGAAACAGTACATCATTATTGGGCCAGATTCCTCCTGGTTATGAACAGGATAAAGGACTGCCGTGAAGAAAGCGCGATTTCAATCTTCTGCAACAATTGCACGGACAAGGGAATCATAAATGCCATCAGTCGTCGCGAAGTTACACGCTTCGCCGACCTAGCGACCATTGTACAAAAATACTGCGTGATGGAGAGTGCCTGGAAAACCGAAACTAGGTTTTGGGACAATCCGGCCCTGAATACAACCCCAGTCCGAAATAAAAGGGTGCGTCATACTCAAGCACCTGGGTTAAAAACCAAAAAGCAAAAAATCCCTAAAGGGTACGGAACCGTACTGGAGGGATGGCTCAACGGACCCTGCAAAATCCACAGTACGGAGGGCGCCACTCCAACACATAGCCTTCGAGCATGTTGGATATTACGGCAGGTGGCCAAAAGTGGCGAAGGCTTTTTAGCCCCGGGCAACCAGCCCAGCAGCACCAGTATGGTATTAATAGTCTTTGAGACTTTCGCATCAAATAACATGCGGAAACGAACAATCCGCAGCCTCGCCGAAGTCTACCAAGTAGCAACAACAAATCCATGGAGTGACATGGCTATCACCTTCAATGCCAGCGACGAACCTATTCCGAACAGCTAGAGCACCAGCCGCATTGGTCCTCAGCCCGATAGTGGACGGCTTTCGTCTTACCAAGGTACTCATGGATGGCGGCAGTGGATTAAACCTCATCTACGAAGAAACTCTTCAAAAAATGGAAATTGACTAGAGCCGCATCGAGCGGAGTAGCACAACCTTCAGGGGAATAATCCCTAGTCGAGAAGTACGCTGCACAGGAAAAATCACACTAGATGTAGTGTTCGGCTCGCCGGACAATTACAGGTCCGAAGAGGTCATGTTCCAAGTGGCCCCATTCGGCAGCGGATATCACGCCTTGTTAGGGCGAGAGGCATTCACAATCTTCCAAGCTATACCCCATTATGGGTACATGAAGCTCAAAATGCCCGGACCCAATGGAATAATCACTCCCGCCAGTGATCCAGATACAGCACTCCGCGCTAAAAATAAGACAGCCGCACTGGCCCTAGAGGCATTATCCGAAGCCCTAGCGGCAGAGGAACTAACTGCGTTGCGCTCCACGGTGGATAGGGACAATGTGATACTCGACAAGAGGTCCAAGTCCACCTCTTTTAAACCAGCAGACGAAATAGTCAAATTTCAGGTCCATCCAACGGACCCCACAAAGACGGCATCCATTGGGGCACAATTAAATCCTGATGTAGAAGCCGCACTACGAGAATTCCTCCGGGAAAATTGGGACATTTTTGCCTGGCACCCTTTAGACATGCCAGGAATCCCACGCAGGCTGGCAGAGCACAGCCTAAATATCCTAAAAGGACTCAAGCCAGTCAAACAAGCTCTTCGGCGATTTTCCGAACCCAAAAGACAGGCAATGGGAGAGGAGCTAGCCAAACTCTTAGAAGCCGGATTCATCAGAGATATCAAACATCTGGACTGGCTAGCCAACCTAGTAATGGTACCAAAAAAGGACAAATCCTGGCGCCTCTGCGTTGATTTCAAAGACCTTAACAAGGCCTGTCCAAAGGACCCTTTCCCTCTCCCTCGCATTGACAAAATCATCGATGCTACCGCAGGGCACGATTCATTGTGCTTCCTCGATGCATACTCCGGATACCATCAAATCAAGATGGCGGAAAAAGACCAGGCCGCAACGGCATTCATTACTCCATATGGGCCATTCTGCTTCAACACAATGCCCTTCGGACTCAAAAACGCCGGCGCAACATATCAGCGCATGATCCAGACATGTCTGGCTACCCAGATAGGTAAAACGGTAGAGGCATACGTAGACGATGTGGTCATCAAGACCAAACACGTCGAAACTCTAGTAGACGACTTGAGGGTGACATTTGACAACCTCCGAGCATATGACATTAAGCTCAACCCGGAAAAATGTGTCTTTGGAGTACCAGCCGGAAAGCTTTTGGGCTTCATTGTATCCGGTAGAGGAATTGAAGCAAACCCAGCCAAGATCCGAGCTCTGTCACAATTGGATATCCCAAAAGACCTCAAGCAAATACAAAAACTAACTGGGTGCGTAGCGGCTCTAAGCCGCTTCATCTCCCATTTGGGAGAAAAGGCTCTGCCCCTCTATCGCCTCCTCCGGCGCATCGAACACTTCGAATGGACGGATGCCGCCACGGCCGGACTCGAAGAAATCAAGGCCATACTGGCAACAAATCTGGTCCTGGCCGCGCCCAACCTGGGCGAACCTATGTTATTATATATCGCAGCAACACATCAAGTTGTCAGTGCGGTACTCGTCGTCGAACGAGAAACAGAAGGGCACAAATTCCCTCTTCAAAAACCAGTGTACTACGTATCCACTGTCTTAACTCCATGCAAGTCCCGGTACCCACATTATCAAAAGATAGCGTATGCGGTGTTCATGGCATCCCGGAAGCTGCGACACTACTTTCAAGAGTGTTCCATAACGGTGGCCTCCGAAGTACCTCTCAACAATATTATAAACAATCGCGACGCAACGGGCAGGATTGCAAAATGGGTCATTGAGCTCTTACCATTTGACATAACCTACAAACCATGGCGAGCTATAAAATCGCAAGTTTTGGTTGACTTCGTCGCCGAATGGACCGAAGCCGAACTCCCTAAAGAGTACGGCGCGTACTCCAATTGGATCATGCATTTCGACGGATCCAAAATGTTGGCTGGCTTGGGGGGTGGCGTCGTCTTGACGTCCCCAACTGGAGACATAGTCCAATACGTACTTCAAATAATGTACATGGACTCCAACAACGCAGCCGAATACGAGGCCCTTCTACACGGCCTCCGGATGGCAATCTCCATGGGCATTCAACGCCTAGAGGTGCGCGGGGATTCAAACCTCGCAATATCCCAAGTAAATGGAGACTTTGACGCCAAAGATCCAAAAATGGCAGCTTACCGCAACGCCGTCCTAAAAATGTCAGCTCGGTTCGAAGGACTCGAATTCCACCATGTAGCCCGGGATAATAACCAGGCAGCAGACGTGTCAGCACGCATCGGCGCAAAACGCGACGCCGTCCCTCCAAACATCTTCCTGGAACGACTCTTTAAGCCATCCGTATTATGGGAAGAGGAGTCCGGAAATAACAATCCGGAGCCAGCTGCAGCACCTAACTCAGACAATTCTGACACAATCGGCGGCTCAGCAAATGAAATAACACCTTCAGCCCACGAAATAATGGCAGTAATTGCCCTGTGGACGGAACCATTCCTAGCCTACTTAATTAGGCAGGAACTTCCCGAAGACCAAAATGAGGCCCGCTGCATAGTTCGGTGATCTAAAGCCTACAAGGTCCATGAGGGAGAACTTTATAAGAAAGCACAACCGGAGTCCTTCAAAGGTGTATCTCCGAAGAGGAAGGGCGAAATCTCCTGGCTGAAATTCACGCCGGACTCAGCGGGCACCACGCTGCAGCCCGGGCCCTTGTAGGCAAGGCCTTCCGTACAGGATTTTATTGGCCGACAGCCCAGGCGGATGCTCAAGACTTAGTCCAACGATGCGTCGGTTGCCAGCTCTTTGCTAATCAGAGCCACATGCCACCCACCGCCCTCAAAACTATACCCATCACCTGGCCGTTCGCGGTCTGGGGGCTTGACATGGTTGGACCCCTTAAAGGGGGAACCCACAAGCACAAATACTTATTGGTCATGGTGGACAAATTCACCAAATGGATTGAAGCCAAGCCGGTTAAAATGGCAGAATCCGGACCTGCGATACATTTCATATCCAAGGTAGTACACCATTTTGGCGTCCCCCATAGCATCATCACTGATAACGGCACGAATTTCACGGCCGACGAGGTTAAACTCTGGTGCAAAAATATGGGCATCAAGCTCGACTACGCTTCAGTCTATCACCCCCAAACTAACGGTCAAGTCGAGCGAGCAAATGGTCTAATCATGAGCGGCATCAAACCCAGACTAGTGCGGTCCCTCAAGGAATCTAACATACACTGGGTAGAGGAGCTTGACTCCGTACTCTAGGGGCTGCAGACCACGCCAAACCGAACTACCGGATTCACACCATTTTTTATGGTGTACGGCGCAGAGGCAGTTCTGCCCTGCGATATAATTCATGACTCACCTCGCGTGCGCATGTACGAAGAAAGAGAAGCCAAGCTGGATCGGCAGGATAGTTTGGACGCCTTAGAGGAGGAGCGGGACGTGGCAAAAGGTCGTTCCGCATTTTATCAACGGCAGGCTCGAATATATCAAAGCAGAGAAGTACGGGCCAAAGCTTACAATGTTGGCGAACTTGTTCTACGCCTGCCGGACAAGAAAAAGGACAAACTTAAGCCCAAGTGGGAAGGTCCCTTCATCATCAACCAAGTCCTGACTGGCGGAGCATACCATCTACGTAACGCATCTGACAACCGACTCGAGCCGAACCCATGGAACGCAGCCCATCTCCGAAGATTTTACGCCTAACGCCGGACTCAGAGTTCATCTCACTCCTCCGTCCACCTTTTTACATATTCACTGTCTCTTGTCCCCCTCCTTCTTCCCACTTTTTTTCAATACCTTTGATAGTCTGATTTGCGCATTGTTCGCACACACTTGATGTGTTCCTAGCACTCATTATACCTGGGGGCTTCTTTAACAGAAGCTTATTTATACGGGCTTCATGCCCAACACATGTGTCATACTTCCGCATGTACCTTTTATTCACCCTTATATGCATCGATATGACTTAAGTTTTGGCCAAGCTAGGTTGCCTGGCTCCTGTGCTTACCCCTACGTTCCCGATTGTTCGGCTCGGAGGTAAAGGGAGCACCTCTGCGATTGTTACTGCCGGGTCAGCTGGATGTGTACCTTAGACTGGGTGAAGCCAAAAGCTAGCGTTCTTAAGAGAATATTCGGTCGGTGACTTGAAAGATGATTTATTACTTACTTATTTATTTGCCCCCAGATGCTTTTTCTGCTATTTTCGCAGTCCGGACATGCACTTTAGGGCATGCCTCCCAGGGAAAGGAACCCTTAACGGAACTATTCTCCTTGGAAGATGTTTCTTACTAACCATGTAATATAACATAGCTAGTTGGGCACTTGTCTGATAAAGCAATTATGACCCCGACGCCTTGTCTCCACGCATGCCCCGGTTCTTCTATAACCGTAAGGGTATTCGGACACACTCTGAACTGTTGGGTCCCGAGGTTGAAGCGAAAAGGTCTGCAAAGACAAACGATCTACAATCCGGCTAGAAGGCATTTTACATGTCATTTCAAATTACATCGTCAAACTGACTGATTGTACTCCTCTTAAATCCCATCTAATAGGCTGTCTAATTTACAGTCATGTTGGGAATATTTCACGGCCAGTTCTACTTGGCCGTACATCAAGCTCACAGGGATCTCCTTCCCATCAGGCCCCGCAGGTCCGACCTCGGCCATGTGGTTTGGGTCAGCCTTCGGGTACCGCGTCTTCACCATGGCCCAGGCCTCCCTGGCGCCTTGACGGCAGGCCGATATCTTCCACAGACGGAGGCGTCGCCGTGCTCCCTGAAGCTTCTCAGCAAGCCCTCCAAGGCCCTTGGGTAGGGAGACGGAAGGCCATAAAGCCTGAACGACGCCACTCATCGCCTGCCGAACATGTTCGAGCAGTTGCACTAGCTCGGGAAGTTGGTCACCCGTTGAACCAGGCATTTCCTCCGCAGGGCGACCTATGAGCACACCTAAAGACACATTTCTGTCAATCGACTTCCTCACCGAATTCTTCTTTTCAAAGGAATTTGCTCAAGCACTTACTATAAATGCCGCGACGAAGCCGCTGATTCTCCTTCACGGAGCCAGACAGCTGGGACCGAACACCTTTCAGCCCTTCTCCTAGCTAGGTGTGGGCATCTTGGAGCTTGTTTCTCTCCTGCTGCACCTTCATAAGCACCCTCGCTCGCCGGCCTTTAGCAGACGCAGTAGTTGTTGCTTGTCTGGATCTAGTCCGGCGCCCTCTGCAATATTATTGTCAGATTTACGCACGCGCCGCACTTTGTTAACTACTTATCTTTTCGAAGTACGTATTACCAGTGGGGGTCTCTGTGGCTCCCCTGTGGTGGCTAGTGCGGCCTCAAGTTGGGCCTTGCACTCTTGGAGCTCCTGGGACAGGTGGGTATTCTTCTCCGTAAGATCCTTAAATCAGTTATTTTAACTATTTTAAGTCTCGGGGGCTACTAGCATATATAACTATTAAAATTACTTACCCGTATGTCCTTCACATACTGCTCCGTGGCTCTGGTTAAACCATCTTGAGCAGCACAGAGGTGCGCGTTTCCCGCATCAAAGGCATTCAACGCCTCCGGGGAGAAACAGGCGTCACGAAGAACTGTCCGGCAACGCCTGTGATTCATGGCGCTCTCCACCTCAGACCGGGTGGCGGACAGCCTGTCGGCATCCTCCGTCGGAGGAGCATCCGACTCTTGCCTTGTGTTCGCCTCCACTTCCGGACCACGCGATGGAGCATGGCTGGCGGAGGCTTGATTGGCAACCTCTCCGGACACTGTCCGACGAGCGCTCTTTCTCCTGGAAAAAGTTATGAGCATTAATATACCTCCTAGGGATCCTTCCATTAAAAATGACGGTGTGTTGTACCGTTGCGGCGACGTTTCGATTCGCGTCGCACTCCTCTTCCGCCTGCTGGGCCGAACTGACCCTTGCTAGTCAGCCGCCGCAGGTTCGGCTTCCCGCCTTAATGTTGGGGAACGTTGCAGAAAATTAAAAAATTTCCTACGGTTTCACCAAGATCCATCTATGAGTTCATCTAAGCAACGAGTCATGGGAGAGAGATTGCATCTACATACCACTTTGTAGATCGCGCGGAAGCGTTCAAAAGAACGGGGTTGAAGTAGTCGTTCTCGTCGTGATCCTATCACCGGAGATCCTAGCACCGAACGGACGGCACCTCCGCGTTCAACACATGTACAGTCGGCGTAACGTCTCCTCCGTCTTGATCCAGCAAGGGGGAAGGAGAGGTTGATGATGATGGCTCCAGCAGCAGCACAACAGCGTGGTGGTGGTGGAACAGCAGCACTCCGGCAGGGCTTCGCCAAGCACGTGACGGAGGAGGAAGAGGTGTAGCAGGGGGAGGGGCGCCAGGACTTCAGGGTGCGGCTGCCCCCCTCCCCCCTCCCTTTATATAGGCCCCCAGGGGGGCGCCGGCCCTGGGAGATCTAATCTCCCAAGGGGGCGGCGGCCAAGGGGGGTGGAGTACCCCCCAAGGCAAGTGGGGCGCCCCCCCACCCTAGGGTTTCAACCCTAGGCGCAGGGGGTGGGCCTAGGGGGGCGCACCAGCCCACTAAGGGTTGGTTCCCCTTCCCACTTCGGCCCTTAGGGCCCTCCGGGATGGGTGGCCCCACCCGGTGGACCCCCGGGACCCTTCCGGTGGTCCCAGTACAATATCGGGTGACCCCGAAACTTTCCCGATGGCCGAAATACCACTTCCTATATAGTTTTCTTTACCTCCGGACCATTCCGGAACTCCTCGTGACTTCCGGGATCTCATCCGGGACTCCGAACAACATTCGGTATGCTGCATACTCATATTGATACAACCCTAGCATCACCGAACCTTAAGTGTGTAGACCCTACGGGTTCGGGAGACACGTAGACATGACCGAGACGGCTCTCGGGCAATAACCAACAGCGGGATCTGGATACCCATGTTGGTTCCCACATGCTCCTCGATGATCTCATCAGATGAACCACGATGTCAAGGATTCGAACAACCCCGTATACAATTCCCTTTGTCAATCGGTACGTTACTTGCCCGAGACTCGATCGTCGGTATCCCAATACCTCGTTCAGTCCTGTTATCGGCAAGTCACTTTACTCGTACCGTAATGCATGATCCCGTGACCAAACACTTGGTCACTTTGAGCTCATTATGATGATGCATTACCGAGTGGGCCCAGAGATACCTCTCTGTCATACAGAGTGACAAATCCCAGTCTCGATCCGTGTCAACCCAACAGACACTTTCGGAGATACCTGTAGTGCACCTTTATAGTCACACAGTTACGTTGTGACGTTTGGTACACCCAAAGCACTCTTACGGTATCTGGGAGTTACACGATATCATGGTCTAAGGAAGAGATACTTGACATTGAAAAAGCTCTAGCAAAACGAACTACACAACCTTGTGCTATGCTTAGGATTGGGTCTTGTCCATCACATCATTCTCCTAATGATGTGATCCCGTTGTCAATGACATCTAATGTCCATAGTCAGGAAACCATGACTATCTGTTGACCAACGAGCTAGTCAACTAGAGGCTCACTAGGGACATGTTATGGTCTATGTATTCACACGTGTATTACGATTTCCGAACAATACAGTTATAGCATGAATAAAAGACAATTATCATGAATAAGGAAATATAATAATAACCCTTTTATTATTGCCTCTAGGGCATATTTCCAACAGTCTCCCACTTGCACTAGAGTCAATAATGTAGTTACATTGTGATGAATCGAACACCCATAGAGTTCTGGTGCTGATCATGTTTTGCTCGCGAGAGAGGTTTAGTCAACGGATCTGCGACATTCAGATCCGTATGTACTTTGCAGATATCTATGTCTCCATCTTGAACATTTTCACGGATGGAGTTGAAACGACGCTTGATGTGCCTGGTCTTCTTGTGAAACCTGGGCTCCTTGGCAAGGGCAATAGCTCCAGTGTTGTCACAGAAGAGTTTGATCGGCCCCGACGCATTGGGTATGACTCCTAGGTCGGTGATGAACTCCTTCACCCAAATTGCTTCATGCGCTGCCTCCGAGGCTGCCATGTACTCCGCCTCACATGTAGATCCCGCCACGACGCTCTGCTTGCAGCTACACCAGCTTACTGCTCCACCATTCAACATATACACGTATCCGGTTTGTCACTTAGAGTCATCCAGATCTGTGTCGAAGCTAGCTTCGATGTAACCCTTTACGACGAGCTCTTCGTCACCTCCATAAACGAGAAACATGTCCTTCATCCTTTTCAGGTACTTTAGGATATTCTTGACCGCTGTCCAGTGTTCCTTGCCGGGATTACTTTGGTACCTTCCTACCAAACTTACGGCAAGGTTTACATCAGGTCTGGTACACAGCATGGCATACATAATAGATCCTATGGCTGAGGCATAGGGGATGACGCTCATCTCTTCTTTATCTTTTGCCGTGGTCGGGCATTGAGCCGAGCTCAATCTCACACCTTGCAATATAGGCAAGAACCCTTTCTTGGACTGATCCATTTTGAACTTCTTCAAAATCTTATCAAGGTATGTGCTTTGTGAAAGACCTATGAGGCATCTCGATCTATCCCTATAGATCTTGATGCCTAATATATAAGCAGCTTCTCCAAGGTCCTTCATTGAAAAACACTTATTCAAGTAGGCCTTAATGCTGTCCAAGAATTCTATATCATTTCCCATCAAAAGTATGTCATCTACATATAATATGAGAAATGCTACAGAGCTCCCACTCACTTTCTTGTAAACACAGGCTTCTCCATAAGTCTGCGTAAACCCAAACGCTTTGATCATCTCATCAAAGCGAATGTTCCAACTCCGAGATGCTTGCACCAGCCCATAAATGGATCGCTGGAGCTTGCATACTTTGTTAGCATTCTTAGGATCGACAAAACCCTCCGGCTGCATCATATACAGTTCTTCCTTAAGATGCCCGTTAAGGAATGCCGTTTTGACGTCCATCTGCCATATCTCATAATCATAGTATGCGGCAATTGTTAACATGATTCGGACGGACTTAAGCTTTGCTACGGGAGAGAAAGTCTCATCGTAGTCAATCCCTTGAACTTGTCGATAACCCTTAGCGACAAGTCGAGCTTTATAGATTGTGACATTACCATCCGCGTCTGTCTTCTTCTTAAAGATCCATTTCTTTTCTATCACTCGCCGATCATCGGGCAAGTTAGTCAAAGTCCATACTTTGTTTTCATACATGGATTCTATCTCGGACTTCATGGCTTCTAGCCATTTGTTGGAATCTGGGCCCGCCATTGCTTCTTCATAGTTCGAAGGTTCACCGTTGTCCAACAACATGATTTCCAGGACAGGGTTGCCGTACCACTCTGGTGCGGAACGTGTCCTTGTGGACCTACGAAGTTCAGTAGCAACTTGATCCGAAGTACCTTGATCATCATCATTGTTTTCCTCTTTAGTTGGTGTAGGCATCACAGGAACATTTTCCTGAGCTGCACTACTATCCCGTTCAAGAGGTAGTACTTCATCTAGTTCTACTTTCCTCCCACTTACTTCTTTCGAGAGAAACTCTTTTTCCAGAAAGGATCCGTTCTTGGCAACAAAGATCTTGCCTTCGGATCTTAAGTAGAAGGTATACCCAATGGTTTCTTTAGGGTGTCCTATGAAGACGCATTTTTCCGACTTGGGTTCGAGCTTTTCAGGTTGAAGTTTCTTGACATAAGCATCGCATCCCCAAACTTTTAGAAATGACAGCTTAGGTTTCTTCCCAAACCATAATTCATACGGTGTCATCTCAACGGATTTAGACGGTGCCCTATTTAAAGTGAATGTAGCTGTCTCTAGAGCGTATCCCCAAAATGATAGCGGTAAATCGGTAAGAGACATCATAGATCGCACCATATCCAATAGAGTGCGATTACGACGTTCGAACACACCGTTACGCTGAGGTGTTCCAGGCGGCGTGAGGTGTGAAACGATTCCACATTTTCTTAAGTGTGTACCAGATTCATAACTTAAATATTCTCCTCCACGATCCGATCGTAAGAATTTTATCTTTCAGTCACGTTGATTCTCTACTTCATTCTGAAATTCCTTGAACTTTTCAAAGGTCTCAGACTTGTGTTTCATCAAGTAGACATACCCATATCTACTCAAGTCATCAGTGAGAGTGAGAACATAACGATATCCTCCGCGAGCCTCAACGCTCATTGGACCGCACACATCGGTATGTATGATTTCCAACAAGTTGGTTGCTCGCTCCATTGTTCCGGAGAACGGGGTCTTGGTCATTTTGCCCATGAGGCATGGTTCGCATGTGTCAAATGATTCATAATCGAGGGACTCTAAAAGTCCATCAGCATGGAGCTTCTTCATGCGCTTGACACCAATGTGACCAAGGCGGCAGTGCCACAAGTATGTGGGACTATCGTTATCAACTTTACATCTTTTGGTATTCACGCTATGAATATGTGTAACATTACGTTCGAGATTCATTAAGAATAAACCATTGACCATTGGGGCATGACCATAAAACATATCTCTCATATAAATAGAACAACCATTATTCTCGGATTTAAATGAGTAGCCATCTCGTATTAAACGAGATCCAGATACAATGTTCATGCTCAAACTTGGCACTAAATAACAATTATTGAGGTTTAAAACTAATCCCGTAGGTAAATGTAGAGGTAGCGTGCCAACGGTGATCACATCGACCTTGGAACCATTCCCGACGCGCATCGTCACCTCGTCCTTCGCCAGTCTCTGCTTATTCCGCAGCTCCTGTTGTGAGTTACAAATGTGAGCAATGGCACCGGTATCAAATACCCAGGAGTTACTACGAGTACTGGTGAGGTACACATCAATTACATGTATATCAAATATACCTTTAGTGTTGCCGGCCTTCTTATCCGCTAAGTATTTGGGGCAGTTCCGCTTCCAGTGACCCTTCCCCTTGCAATAAAAGCACTCAGTTTCAGGCTTGGGTCCATTCTTTGACTTCTTCCCGGTAACTGGCCTACCGGGCGCGGCAACATCTTTGCCGTCCTTCTTCAAGTTCTTCTTACCCTTGCCCTTCTTGAACTTAGTGGTCTTATTGACCATCAACACTTGATGTTCTTTCTTGATTTCAACCTCTGCTGACTTCAGCATTGAAAATACTTCAGGAATGGTCTTTACCATCCCCTGCATATTGTGGTTCATCACAAAGCTCTTGTAGCTTGGTGGGAGCGACTGAAGGATTCTGTCAATGACCGCCTCATCCGGGAGGTTAATGTCCAGCTGGGACAGGCGGTTGTGCAACCCAGACATTTTGAGTATGTGCTCACTGACAGAACTATTTTCCTCCATCTTACAACTATAGAACTTGTCGGAGACTTCATATCTCTCGACCCGGGCATGAGCTTGGAAAACTAGTTTTAGCTCCTAGAACATCTCATATGCTCTGTGTTGCTCAAAACGCTTTTGGAGCCCCGGTTCTAAGCTGTAAAGCATGCCACACTGAACGAGGGAGTAATCATCAGCGCGAGACTGCCAAGCATTCATAATGTCTTGGTTCTCTGGGACGGGTGCATCACCTAGCGGTCCTTCTAGGACATATTGTTTCATGGCTGCTATGAGGATGATCCTCAGGTTCCGGACCCAGTCCGAATAGTTGCTGCCATCATCTTTCAGCTTGGTTTTCTCTAGGAATGCGTTGAAGTTCATGTTGACATGAGCGTTGGCCATTTGATATACAGGACATATTTTGCAAAAGTTTTAGACTAAGTTCATGATAATTAAGTTCATCTAATCAAATTATTTAATGAACTCCCACTCAGATCAGACATCCCTCTAGTCATCTAAGTGTTACACGATCCGAGTCGACTAGGCCGTGTCCGATCATCACGTGAGACGGACTAGTCATCATCGGTGAACATCTCCATGTTGATCGTATCTTCTATACGACTCATGTTCGACCTTTCGGTCTCTTGTGTTCTGAGGCCATGTCTGTACATGCTAGGCTCGTCAAGTTAACCCTAAGTGTTCTGCATGTGTAAATCTGTCTTACACCCGTTGTATGTGAACGTAAGGATCTATCACACCCGATCATCACGTGGTGCTTCGAAACGACGAACTTTAGCAACGGTGCATAGTTAGGGGGAACACTTTCTTGAAATTATTATAAGGGATCATCTTATTTACTACCGTCGTTCTAAGTAAACAAGATGCATAAAACATAATAAACATCACATGCAATTATATAGTAGTGACATGATATGGCCAATATCATATAGCTCCTTCGATCTCCATCTTCGGGGCTCCATGATCATCTTCGTCACCGGCATGACACCATGATCTCCATCATCATGATCTCCATCATTGTGTCTTCATGAAGTTGTCACGCCAACGACTACTTCTACTTCTATGGCTAACGCGTTTAGCAATAAAGTAAAGTAATTTACATGGCGTTCTTCAATGACACGCAGGTCATACAAAAATAAAGACAACTCCTATGGCTCCTGCCGGTTGTCATACTCATCGACATGCAAGTCGTGATTCCTATTACAAGAACATGATCTCATACATCACAATATATCATTCATCATTCATCACAACTTCTGGCCATATCACATCACATGACAATTGCTGCAAAAACAAGTTAGACGTCCTCTAATTGTTGTTGCATCTTTTACGTGGCTGCAGTTGGGTTCTAGCAAGAACGTTTTCTTACCTAAGAATAACCACAACGTGATCTTGTAAACTTCTTTTTACCCTTCATAAGGACCCTTTTCATCGAATCCGCTCCAACTAAAGTGGGAGAGACAGACACCCGCCAGCCACCTTATGCAACTAGTGCATGTTAGTCGGTGGAACCGGTCTCACGTAAGCGTACGTGTAAGGTTGGTCCGGGCCGCTTCATCACACAATAGCGCTGAAGCAAGATAAGACTAGTAGCGGCAAGCAAGTTGATAAGATCTACGCCCACAACAAAATTGTGTTCTACTCGTGCAATAGAGAACTACGCATAGACCTAGCTCATGATGCCACTGTTGGGGAACGTTGCAGAAAATTAAAAATTTTCCTACGGTTTCACCAAGATCCATCTATGAGTTCATCTAAGCAACGAGTCATGGGAGAGAGATTGCATCTACATACCACTTTGTAGATCGCGCGGAAGTGTTCAAAAGAACGGGGTTGAAGTAGTCGTTCTCGCCGTGATCCTATCACCGGAGATCCTAGCGCCGAACGGACGGCACCTCCGCGTTCAACACACGTACGGTCAGCGTAACGTCTCCTCCGTCTTGATCCAGCAAGGGGGAAGGAGAGGTTGATGATGATGGCTCCAGCAGCAGCACAACGGCGTGGTGGTGGTGGAACAGCAGCACTCCGGCAGGGCTTCGCCAAGCACGTGACGGAGGAGGAAGAGGTGTAGCAGGGGGAGGGGGCGCCAGGACTTCAGGGTGCGGCTGCCCCCCTCCCCCCTCCCTTTATATAGGCCCCCAGGGGGGGCGCCGGCCCTGGGAGATCTAATCTCCCAAGGGGGCGGCGGCCAAGGGGGGTGGAGTACCCCCCAAGGCAAGTGGGGCGCCCCCCCACCCTAGGGTTTCAACCCTAGGCGCAGGGGGTGGGCCTAGGGGGGCGCACCAGCCCACTAAGGGCTAGTTCCCCTCCCCACTTCGGCCCTTAGAGCCCTTCGGGATGGGTGGCCCCACCCGGTGGACCCCCGGGACCCTTCCGGTGGTCCCGGTACAATACCGGGTGACCCTGAAACTTTCCCGACAGCCGAAATACCACTTCCTATATAGTTTTCTTTACCTCCGGACCATTCCGGAACTCCTTGTGATGTCCGGGATATCATCCGGGACTCCAAACAACATTTGGTATGCTGCATACTCATATTCATACAACCCTAGCGTCACCGAACCTTAAGTGTGTAGACCCTACGGGTTCGGGAGACACGTAGACATGACCGAGACGGCTCTCGGGCAATAACCAACAGCGGGATCTGGATACCCATGTTGGTTCCCACATGCTCCTCGATGATCTCATCGGATGAACCACGATGTCGAGGATTCGAACAACCCCGTATACAATTCCCTTTGTCAATCGGTACGTTACTTGCCCGAGACTCGATCGTCGGTATCCCAATACCTCGTTCAGTCCCGTTACCGGCAAGTCACTTTACTCGTACCGTAATGCATGATCCCGTGACCAAACACTTGGTCACTTTGAGCTCATTATGATGATGCATTACCGAGTGGGCCCAGAAATACCTCTCCGTCATACGGAGTGACAAATCCCAGTCTCGATCCGTGTCAACCCAACAGACACTTTCGGAGATACCTGTAGTGCACCTTTATAGTCACCCAGTTACGTTGTGACGTTTGGTACACCCAAAGCACTCTTACGGTATCCGGGAGTTACACGATCTCATGGTCTAAGGAAGAGATACTTGACATTGAAAAAGCTCTAGCAAAACGAACTACATGACCTTGTGCTATGCTTAGGATTGGGTCTTGTCCATCACATCATTCTCCTAATGATGTGATCCCGTTGTCAATGACATCTAATGTCCATAGTCAGGAAACCATGACTATCTGTTGACCAACGAGCTAGTCAACTAGAGGCTCACTAGGGACATGTTATGGTCTATGTATTCACACGTGTATTACGATTTTCGGACAATACAGTTATAGCATGAATAAAAGACAATTATCATGAATAAGGAAATATAATAATAACCCTTTTATTATTGCCTCTAGGGCATATTTCCAACACTTAAAGGCACCTCCTGTGATGCACCATCAGTATAGGATGGTCAGAGTTGAGCACGGATCAAATAATGGTGTCAAGACCTCGGTCGTAGTCGCCTGGGAGGCCGGGAACAAACCGGGGTAGTCACCGTAATGGCGACTAGGGCATTGTCCATGCTAAGTTGGTGGAACACCCCGTCAATCAGCTCCGCCTTTATGTTCGGATCCTCTGCGGAGGTCGGATCAAGGGATCATTCCGGATCCTCGGGCTGTGGAGTTAGGCTTCGTATGCCCTCCACGTCCCGGCGCAGCTCCTGCGTCGAAATCACAAAGTAAGATACTTGACTTTGGAAGTATGGATCGGGTAGATAAACGTCCGCTTACCCAGCTCCGAGGGTTGTTCATGGAAAATCCGTTCAATGGATTCGTGCGGAGAAAGTCCTCCTCCTCCCTCTTGTACAAGCCGGACAGGATCTTTGCCAGATCGGCTGCCGAGCTCGGCCCTCTACGGCCATGACGGGTGGCGTCGTCTTCCCCGTTGAAATCCCACATAGGGTGGCCCCTATATTGGAGTGGCTGCACCCCTCGCATAATGCACGTGGCCATGATTTTGATCATGGTCAATCTGGAGTGGGCCAGTAACCTAATCCGGCCCATCAGATAATGGACGCTCCCATCATCCTCGCGTTGAGGGCTCCGCGGGCGCCAACTCAGGCGTTTCTTCAAAGGAGCATTGCCGAACTCCGGGAGGCCGATCCGAACTGGATCCGGCAGAGGGGCGTCCTCCATGTAGAACTATTCCGAAGGCCAGTCTTCGGACGCCTTCTTCGGGGTGCCGGATAGATATCCGGTCCTGGCAATGCGCCATATTTCGGCTCCGCCCACTTGATATATCGACCCCTCATAAGAACGGGGTACCAGGCAAAACAATCTCTTCCACAGCGCAAAATGGGGCTCGATGCCCAGGAACAGCTCGCAAAGAGTTACAAAGCCCGCGATGTGCAAAATGGAGGCAGGTGTGAGGTGGTGAAGCTGGAGTCCGTAGAACTCCAGGAGCCCCCGGAGAAACAGATGTATGGGAAATCCGAGTCCCCTTATTAGATAAGGGACGAAGCATACCCGCTCTCCTTTGGAAGGGTTGGGGACGCTCTCCGCCTGCTTTCCACCCTTGAAGGTGGCTAGTCCGGCTCGAACCGGAACCATAAAAGCTGGGGGAAGATATCCCTCGGTTTGGAGCGCCACTAGCTCGCTGTGTGGAACTGAGCATCTCCCCCAATCTCCTGGCTTAGGGCTAGGAGCACGAGAGGAGGAGCCGCGTCGACTATCCATGATAGAATGGATTTTTGTCAGAGGCGCTTCGATGAGAACTTGCGGATGGAGGATGGTGTGAGCTGGATATAGATCCTCGCCTCTCTTATAGGCGGCTCGTTCGCACGGCTGGGGGGTAAAATGTAAAAATACCCTAGCTTTTTGCATTCATACGACACATGGAAGAAGGCCATTAATGGGCGTAGAAGCCAAGGAGCGCAACATTTATAAGGAAGCCGGATACTATTCGACAGGAACATGAAGTTTGAAGGAGAACCCGCCTTGCAACGCCGAAGACAATATACGCGCCGGACTCTTCGTCGCTGAAGCCCGGTTCGAGGGCTACTGAGGGAGTCCCGGGCTAGGGGGTGTCCGGATAGCCGAACTATCATGGTCGGCCGGACTCCAAGATTATGAAGATACAAGATTGAAGACTTCGTCCCATGTCCGGAGGGGACTTTCCTTGGTGTGGAAGGCAAGCTTAGCGATACGGATATGTAGATCTCCTACCATTGTAACCAACTTTGTGTAACCCTAGCCCTCTCCGGTGTCTATATAAACCAGATGGCCTTAGTCCATAGGACGAACAACAATCATAACATAGGCTAGCTTCTAGGGTTTAGCCTCCTTGATCTCGTGGTAGATCCACTCTTGTAACACACATCATCAATATTAATCAAGCAGGACGTAGGGTTTTACCTCCATCAAGAGGGCCCGAACCTGGGTAAAACATCGTGTCCCTTGTCTCCTGTTACCATCCGCCTAGACGCACAGTTCGGGACCCCCTACCCAAGATCCGCCGGTTTTGACACCGACAGGAGGGCTTTGTCAACTTAGTTAATATGCACGATTCTAGCTCCAGTGACCGTACGATGTCCATCCAACGGCCGTAGTGCTTCTTCAACCTCTGGTCTTCTTGCTCCAACCGCCCAAAGCAGCGCCGGTCGTGCCGCCTGCTCCTGCCTCCCGTGGCCGGTGATACGTCTCCAACATATCTACAATTTTGTATTGTTCCATGCTATTATATTACCCATTTTGGATGTTTATGGGCTTTACTTTACACTTTTATATCATTTTTGGGACTAACCTACTAACCGGAGGCCCAGCCCGAATTGCTGTTTTTTTGCCTATTTCAGTGTTTCGAAGAAAAGGAATATCGAACGGAGTCCAAACGGAATGAAACCTTCGGGAGCGATCTTTTTGGAACAAACGTGATCCAGAGGACTTGGAGTGGACATCAAGCAATAGAGGAGGCAACCACGAGGGTGCCTGGCGCACCCCCTACAGGTGGGCGCGCCCCCACCCTCATGGGCCCTCGAGCGTCCACTGACCTACTTCTTCCTCCTATATATACCCACGTACCCTGAAAACATCAGAAGCGACCACAAAAAACTATTTCCACCGCCGTAACCTTCTGTATCCGCGAGATCCCATCTTGGTTTGGCCTACTAGATTGATCTACTAGATTGGTTTGGCCTACTAGATCCCATCTCTGAATTATCAGTTTGGTTTGGCCTACTAGATTGATCTTTCTTGCAATGGGAGAAGTGCTTAGTTTTGGGTTCAATCTTGCGGTGTCTTTTCCCAGTGACAGCATGGGCATCAAGGCACGTATTGTATTCTTGCCATCGAGGATAAAAAGATGGGGTTTATATCATATTGCATGAGTTTATCCCTCTACATCATGTCATCTTTCTTAATGCGTTACTCTGTTCTTTATGAACTTAATACTCTAGATGCATGCTGGATAGCGGTCGATGTGTGGAGTAATAGTAGTAGATGTAGGCAGGAGTCGGTCTACTTGTCACAGACGTGATGCCTATATACATGATCATGCCTAGATAATCTCATAATTATTCGCTTTTCTATCAATTGCTTGACAGTAATTTGTTCACCCATCATAATACTTATGATATCTTGAGAGAAGCCACTAGTGAACCTATGGCCCCCGAGTCTATCTTTTATCATATAAGTTTATCATCTACTTTTATTTGCATCTTTACTTTTCCAATCTATATCATAAAAATACCAAAAATATTTATCTTATCATATTATCTCTATCACATCTCACTTTCGCAAGTGGCCGTGAAGGAATTGACAACCCCTTTATTGTGTTGGTTGAGAGGTTCTTGTTTGTTTGTGTAGGTGCGTGGGACTTTTGAGGAGCCTCCTACTGGATTGATACCGTTGTTCTCAAAAACTGAGGGAAATACTTACGCTACTTTGCTGCATCACCCTTTCCTCTTCAAGGAAAACCAACGCAAGCTCAAGACGTAGCAAGAAGGATTTCTGGCGCCGTTGCCGGGGAGGTCTTCGCTCAAGTCAAGACATACCAAGTACCCATCACAAACTCATCTCCCTTGCATTACATTATTTGCCATTTGCCTCTTGTTTTCCTCTCCCCCACTTCACCCTTGCCGTTTTATTCGCCCTTCTTCTGTTCGTCTTTTCATTTGCTTTGATGTCTTACTTCGCTCGTTTGGTCGTTTAGGTGGAATAGTTGTTTATTTATTGCTAAACAGAGAACCTAAGATCTATGGATCCTCATCCGCTTGCCAATCTTTTTAAGAGATCCAATTATGATGAACCAATTGCTAGTGAGTTTTGTGCACTAGATTATCTTTATGAAGCTTTGCTTGAAATTCGTGAATCTAAAAATTATGATGAAGAAATTTATGAAGAGATTCACGATAACTCTTTGAATAAAAAACATGATTGCAATGATGTTACTACAAATTCTCTTGATGTCAATTGTGCTAATAATATGCAAAACCCTAAGCTTGGGGATGCTAGTTTTGCTATGTCTACTACTTGTTGCAATGATCATGATTGGGGTGATTCTTCTTTTGATCTTGAAAATTTATTTAACCCCCATGGTGAATATGAGATTGATAATAGTGTTTGCAATATTATTGAAAGTGGGTTTGGAAGAGTGTCAACTTTAGATCCCACATATTTGGATTTTGATCAATCTTATGAAATTTTAGATAAAAGTGGGCTTGGAGAGGTCATGACTTTAGTTAATGTTAATCCCACTATTTTGGAAGAGTGTCAACTTTGCATGCATGTGGATCGTGTTGAGAATATTTTAAGTGATAGCTATTTTGTTGAATTTGCTTATGATCCCACATGTAATTATTATGAGAGAGGAAAATATGGTTCTAGAAAATTTCATGTTACTAAATTACCTCTCGTTATGTTGAGATTGCTAATGTTCCTTTCCGTTTCCTTGCATATGTTAGTTTTTGCTTGCTATGATAATTTGTTTTTCTATAAGATGCCTATACATAGGAAGTATGTTAAACTTAGATGTGTTTATCACGTGGTCTATGATGCTCTTGCTTTAATTCTGTTCTTTGATGTGAGCATCATTAGAATTATCAATGCCGCTAAAAGGTTTTAAAGAAAAGCGCTTGTTGGGAGACAACCCAATATTTTTATTTGCTGTTATTCAATAAAAATTTCATCTAGCTTCTGTTTAGATGTTTTTTCATGTTTTAATTAGTGTTTGTGCCAAGTAGAACCTATAGGATAACCTATGGTGATAGTTAATTTGATTCTGCTGAAAAACAGAAACTTTGCGCGCATGAAAATAATTTTAGTAATTCACAGAAACGTGCTTTTGTGTTGATGCTTATTGCTGTAGATCAATATGCAAATTTCCCAGGACTTCCTATTTTGGTAGGATTTTTAGAGTTACAGAAGTATTCGAGAGTTACAGATTGCTACAGACTGTTCTATTTTTGACAGATTCTGTTTTTCGTGTGTTGTTTGCTTATTTTGATGCACTATGGCTAGTATTAAGTGGAATGAACCATAGAGAAGTTGGAATACAGTAGGTTTAACACCAATATAAATAAAGAATGAGTTCATTACAGTACCTTATGTGGTGGTTTTTCTTTCTTGCACTAATGGAGCTTATGAGATTTCCTGTTGAGTTTTGTGTTGTGAAGTTTTCAAGTTTTGGTTAAAGATTTGATGGACTATGGAATAAGGAGTGGCAAGAGCCTAAGCTTGGGGATGATCATGGCACCCCAATATATTCAAGGATAACCAAGCCTAAGCTTGGGGATGCCCCGTAAGGCATCCCCTCTTTCGTCTTCGTCTATCGGTAACTTTACTTGGAGCTATATTTTTATTCGCCACATGATATGTGTTTTGCTTGGAGCGTCTTGTATGATATTATTCTTTGCTTTTTAGATCACCACAATCATCCTTTCTGTACACACCTTTTGGTAGAAACCCACTTGATTGGAATTTATTAGAATACTCTATGTGCTTCACTTATATCTTTTTAGCTAGATAGTTTTGCTCTAGTACTTCACTTAAATCTTTTAGAGCACGGCGGTGGCTTGATTTTGTGGAAATTATTAATCTCTCATGCTTCACTTATATTATTTTGAGAGTCTCTTAGAACAGCATGGTATTTGTTATGGTTATAAAATTGGTCCTAGAATGATGGGCATCCAAGTTGGGTATAATAAAAACTAACATAGGAAGTAAATTGGATGCTATGATCAATTTGATACTTGATAATTGTTTTGAGATATGGAGGTAGTGATATTAGAGCCATGCTAGTTGGGTGATTATGAATTTAAATAATGCTTGTGTTGAAGTTGGCAAGTCCCATAGCATGCACATATGGTAAAAGTTGTGTAACAAATTTATTGCATAGGGTGCTCTTTTGATTGCCTTCCCTTGAGTGGAGGTTCGGGGCGCGCGATGGTTAACTCCTACCAACCTCCCCCCTAGGAGCATGCATAGTAGTACTTTTCTTCGAGGGCTAATAAAACTCTTGCACTAAGTATATGAGTTCTTTATGACTAATGTTGAGTCCATGGATTATACACGCTTTTTACCTTTCCATCATTGCTAGCCTCTTCGGTACCGTGCATTGCCCTTTCTCACCTTGAGAGTTGGTGCAAACTTCGGCGGTGCATCAAAACCCCGTGATACGATACGCTCTATCACACATAAACCTCCTTATATCTTCCTCAAAACAGCCACCATACCTACCTACTATGGCATTTCCATAGCCATTCCGAGATATATTGCCATGCAACTTTCAACCGTTCCGTTCCATTTTTCATGACACGCATCATCATTATCATATTGCCTTGCATGATCATGTAGTTGACATTGTATTTGTGGCAAAGCCACCATGCATAATTTTTCATACATGTCACCCTTGATTCATTGCCCATCCGGGTACACCGCCGGAGGTATTCATATAGAGTCATATTTTGTTCTAGTATTGAGTTCTAATTCATGAGCTGTAAATAAATAGAAGTGTGATGATCATCATTATTAGAGCATTGTCCCCAAATAAAAAAAGGCCAAAAAAAAGGCCAAAGAAAAAAAGGAAAAAAAGAAAGGCCAAAAAAAGAAAGGGCCAAAAAAGGGAAAAATAAAAAATAAAATAAAAGGGGGGCAATGTTAGTATCCTTTTCCACACCTGTGCTTCAAAGTAGCACCATATTCTTCATATAGAGAGTCTCATATGTTGTCACTTTCATATACTAGTGGGAATTTTTCATTATAGAACTTGGCTTGTATATTCCTACGATGGGCTTCCTCAAAATGCCCTAGGTCTTCGTGAGCAAGCAAGTTGGATGCACACCCACTTAGTTTCTTTTGTTGAGCTTTCATACATTTATAGCTCTAGTGCATCCGTTGCATGGCAATCCCTACTCCTCATGTTGACATCAATTGATGGGCATCTCCATAGCCCGTTGATTAGCCTCGTTGAGGGAGTCCTGGATTAGGGGGTGTCCGGATAGCCGAACTATCACCGTTGGCCGGACTCCTAGACTATGAAGATACAAGATTGAAGACTTCGTCCCGTGTCCGGATGGGACTTTCCTTGGCATGGAAGGCAAGCTTGGCGATACGGATATGTAGATCTCCTACCATTGTAACCGACTCTGTGTAACCCTAACCCTCTCCGATGTCTATATAAACCGGAGGGTTTTAGTCCGTAGGACGAACAACAATCATACCATAGGCTAGCTTCTAGGGTTTAGCCTCTCTGATCTCGTGGTGGATCTACTCTTGTACTACCCATATCATCAATATTAATCAAGCAGGAGTAGCATTTTACCTCCATCGAGAGGGCCCGAACCTGGGTAAAAACATCATGTCCCTTGTCTCCTGTTACCATCCGCCTAGACGCACAGTTCGGGAACCCCTACCCGAGATCCGCCGGTTTTGACACCGACATTGGTGCTTTCATTGAAAGTTCCTCTGTGTCGTCACCTTTAGGCCCGATGGCTCCTTCGATCATCAACAACGACGCGGTCCAGGGTGAGACTTTTCTCCCCGGACAGATCTTCGTATTCGGCGGCTTCGCACTGCGGGCCAATTCACTTGGCCATCTAGAGCAGATCGAAAGCTACGCCCCTGGCCATCAGGTCAGATTTGGAAGTTTGAACTACACGGCTGACATCCGCGGAGACTTGATCTTCGACGGATTCGAGCCACAGCCAAGCGCGCCGCACTGTCTCGGTAGGTATGATCTAGCTCTGCCTCCAAACAGTACCCTGGAGGCCGCACCAGCGTCCGCTCCGACCCTTAGCTCGGGGCCGACTTCGCCGATCAAGGACGAGTGGCTGGACACCGCCTCGGGGGCTACGATATCTATGGCAATTGAGCCAAACATCATCCCTGTCTTTTGCGAAGCCCGTGACTCCGAGGTGCCGGACTCTTCTCCGGACTCTGAACCTCCCGCACTCCTGCCAATCAAATCCGAGTGGGCATCGGTTATGGAGTTCACTGCCGCGGACATCTTTCAGCACTCGCCTTTTGGCGACATTCTGAATTCACTAAAGTCTCTCTCTTTATCAGGAGAGCCCTGGCCGGACTATGGTCAGGAAGGTTGGGATGCGTACAATGAAGAAATTCAACACCCACCCACCACCCACTTCATAGCCACTGTCGAAAGTTTAAACGACGTGCTTAAATTCGACTCCGAAGACATCGACGGTATGGACGACGATGTAGGAGATAACCACGAACCAGCGCCTATAGGGCACGGACAGCCACCCCATCTCACGATGTATACATGGTGGATACACCTAAAGCAAGCGACTACGAGGAACAACGGGACGCTACGAAGGATAAATCCCTCGAAAAGCAATCAAGACGGCGACGAAAGCGCCACACTAAATCCCGCCTCGACAAAGGCGGCGAGCAGACAGACCCAGCCATAGAGCAGGTCGAACCGGTGGATGACGAACATGCCATTGAACAACCATCCAAACAGGACAATGTGGATAAGCAACCCGTCCCCGGCGAAGATAACAGTCCGGACGATCTGACACTGGACAAGTTGTTGGAGTAGAAGAACCTCCACAAAAGGCTCGTCGCCACTGCGCGTAGCCTGAAAAAGCAGAAGCGGAAGCTCAAAATAGCAGAAGATGCAAAATACTCAACACTGCAGACAAATACGGCGACAGTCGCCAAGCAAAGAGCTACCCGAAGCGCAAACTACTGCCCGAATTCGATGAGGAGGCCTTAGAGCCCCCACAATCAAAGAACAAAGAGGCCGCCCGGTCGGATAGACGACCACATGACAAGCATAGAGCAGCAGGCGGCGCCGCAAATAAATCGGCACACGATCCGCATAAGAACTCGCATCAAAAGGATGGCCCAGTTAGATCCATCTACGGGCCAATAAAGCAAGCTCTTCTAAGCAATGCAACACGCCAAATATCCGGACATCACGGCACACCCAAATACAGGGGAGCCGCACACCCCCTATGTTTCACCGATGAGGTGCTGGATCATGAAATCCCAGCGGGATTTAAACCCGTAAACATAGAGGCATACGACGGAACGACAGACCCAGGAGTCTGGATCGAGGATTACATCCTCCACATACACATGGCTACAGGAGATGATCTCCACGCCATAAAATACTTACCCCTCAAGCTCAAAGGTCCAGCACGGCACTGGCTTAAAAGCCTCCCTTAAAATACCATTGGAAGTTGGGAAGAGCTCGAGGATGCTTTTCGGGCAAATTTTCAAGGGACTTATGTCCGCCCTCCGGATGCAGACGATTTAAGTCACATAACTCAACAATCCAGAGAGTTAGCCTGCAAATTCTGGAACAGGTTCCTCACCAAAAAGAACCAAATAGTCGACTGTCCGGACGCTGAAGCCTTAGCAGCTTTTAAACACAATGTCCGAGACGAATGGCTCGCCGGGCACCTTGGCCAGGAAAAGCCAAGAACAATGGTCGCGCTAATAAGCCTCATGACACGCTTTTGCGCGGGAGAGGATAGTTGGCTGGCAAGATGTAATACCAGTGACCCAAGTACATCAGAAGTCAGAGATGGAAACGGGAAACCACGACGCAGCAAGGACCAGCGCCGGACAAGGGAAAACAGTCCGAAGAGCATGGCAGTCAATGCCGGATTCAAAAGCTCTTGGCAGAATCATAAAAAACTGCCCCTCAAGGATAACAGCCACGAGTTATCCAACTTAAACAAAATCTTGGACAAAATATGCCAAATCCACAGTACACCCGAGAAGCCTGCAAATCATACCCACAGAGACTATTGGGTCTTCAAGCAGTCCGGCAAACTCAATGCCGGACACAAGGGGCTCGACACACCAAAGAAGATGACGAACCCCACAAGCAGAGCACCAGAAAACAAAAGAATTTCCCATAAGAAGTCAAAACAGTAAACTCACTTCAAGTGATAAAAGGGAACATCAGAACGGCGCCCATAGAAATACGCGCCGCGCGGCCTATCCCAGCGGAGTCCCGACATTGGTTGTCAAAACCAATCACCTTTGATCATTAGGATTACTCCAGACGTATCCGGAATGCAGGATGGACTGCCCTGATATTAGATCCTCTAATCGACGGACTCCAATTCACAGAGGTCCTAATGGACGGCGGTAGTGATCTAAACTTTCTATATAAGGACACAATCCGCGAAATGGGGATAGACCCAACCAAAATTCGCCACAGCAACGCCTCCTTCAAGGGGGTAATGCCAGGCCTATATGCCCATTGCACGGGCTCCCTACCGCTAGAAGTTGTGTTCGGCTCATCCGACAACTTCCGCCGCGAAAAGTTAACCTTCCATATCGCCCCATTCAAAAGTGGTCATCAAGCACTATTGGGACGTGAAGCTTTCGCCCGCTTTAGCGCAATACCGCATTATGCATCTCTTACACTTAAAATGCCCGGTCCACGCGGCATCATCTCATTAAAGGGAAATATCAAGTGTCACTCGAGCGCGGAAAAACATGAAACTGCTTGGACAGTCACACACTAATCCGGCTCCGCTAAACCAAGCACCTGAACAGGTCCTTCGGACCCCGGACACGGCTAGACGAGTCCGGCGTAATTATACGAAGGTCTACTAACCGCACACCCCCGTACAAGGGGTTGCATGCACGTACAACAAGAGACAATAAAGCTCAATTTTATTTGCTTTTCGAATCATATTTCTTTTATTTAAATATAAAGCACATTTTTTGAACGATCTTTCTTCAGCTAAGTTCTTATCCTTTACAGATGAACATCGTGCTACACCCGCCCAGGATACGGCACAACGGAGACACAGGCGCAGACGTGCAGTAGGGACCCGTTGCAAGGATTCTTTTCAGATTAAGACCCTGCGTAAACCTTTTTTACTATCTCTTGTTGACACACCTCCCCCGGTTTCCTGCTATAACCGAGGAGGAGGCTGACGTTTTGGCATAGGCCACGTCAGTAATTTTTGCGCGTACCTAGACACTAGGGGCTTAGGGCATTGTTCTGCCTGTTTTCATAAAGACTGAATACCTTAGGGAGTGTTCGGCGTCTCGAGTTAGGCCTTATATGCATCAGCTCCGAATCATGTCTTTGGTCAAATTTTGGGTTTTCCCAGCTCCTGTGTTTTGCTGCCTTACGTTCCGTTTTATCGGCTAACGCGGCACCAAGAGAACTACTGCGATTGTGCCCCGGTTCGGCCTGGCGAGCACCTTAGTTGAGAAAGCCGAAAACTGACTGTCATGATATAGTGTGAGACTGGTCAACCACTCGATGACCCACAGGAATGTTTAGAATTCCTCCGCATTAACGAAGGATCGTTTCCCGGTCAGGCACATACACGCCCTGAATTCGGGAGAGCGCGGTGCCCCTAGGGGCTATATATATAGTAGCCCCACCATCGAACTCCTATGGCTAAGTGAAAGTGATAAAGCATTATAGTCCGGTTGCCTAGTTTGCTACGCTATCGCCTCCTTCACATGACCAAGACATTGGATAAAGTGTGAAAATGCACCTTTTTGCAAACACCCCCGCACTATGTGCGTGGGGGCTGAAGCCAAGGACTGCCATCTTTCAGGTTATATACATATACATTAACAGCCGCACAGGAGGTACTTTACTACTTGAACGCACAAGTATAAAAAGCCCTTATATTATATTGCAACATTGTTTCACAAACCATACATGTCATTTGAACATAATATCCTTCGAGCACTGCGTCTCTATTAAACGAGCGCCCTGTAGGACTTCCTCAAAGTAGTGCTCGGCAGGTACTCGGCTTCGGTTTGAATCCTAGGATGCAACGTTGGTGGCCTTCATCTCTGCCCAGTATGTCTTGACACGGGCGAGAGCCATCCACGCACCCTCTATGCATGCTGACCGCTTCATTGCACTAATATGTGGCACCGCACCAAGGAACTATTGCACCAAGCCAAAATAACTCTTCGGCTCGGGCCTCTTTGGCCACAAATGAGTCACGACAGACTTCATGGCAAGTCCGGACAACCTATTCA
>NC_057810.1:87287073-87294249 GCF_018294505.1 Triticum aestivum
ATCTGACACTGGACAAGTTGTTGGAGTAGAAGAACCTCCACAAAAGGCTCGTCGCCACTGCGCGTAGCCTGAAAAAGCAGAAGCGGAAGCTCAAAATAGCAGAAGATGCAAAATACTCAACACTGCAGACAAATACGGCGACAGTCGCCAAGCAAAGAGCTACCCGAAGCGCAAACTACTGCCCGAATTCGATGAGGAGGCCTTAGAGCCCCCACAATCAAAGAACAAAGAGGCCGCCCGGTCGGATAGACGACCACATGACAAGCATAGAGCAGCAGGCGGCGCCGCAAATAAATCGGCACACGATCCGCATAAGAACTCGCATCAAAAGGATGGCCCAGTTAGATCCATCTACGGGCCAATAAAGCAAGCTCTTCTAAGCAATGCAACACGCCAAATATCCGGACATCACGGCACACCCAAATACAGGGGAGCCGCACACCCCCTATGTTTCACCGATGAGGTGCTGGATCATGAAATCCCAGCGGGATTTAAACCCGTAAACATAGAGGCATACGACGGAACGACAGACCCAGGAGTCTGGATCGAGGATTACATCCTCCACATACACATGGCTACAGGAGATGATCTCCACGCCATAAAATACTTACCCCTCAAGCTCAAAGGTCCAGCACGGCACTGGCTTAAAAGCCTCCCTTAAAATACCATTGGAAGTTGGGAAGAGCTCGAGGATGCTTTTCGGGCAAATTTTCAAGGGACTTATGTCCGCCCTCCGGATGCAGACGATTTAAGTCACATAACTCAACAATCCAGAGAGTTAGCCTGCAAATTCTGGAACAGGTTCCTCACCAAAAAGAACCAAATAGTCGACTGTCCGGACGCTGAAGCCTTAGCAGCTTTTAAACACAATGTCCGAGACGAATCGCTCGCCGGGCACCTTGGCCAGGAAAAGCCAAGAACAATGGTCGCGCTAATAAGCCTCATGACACGCTTTTGCGCGGGAGAGGATAGTTGGCTGGCAAGATGTAATACCAGTGACCCAAGTACATCAGAAGTCAGAGATGGAAACGGGAAACCACGACGCAGCAAGGACCAGCGCCGGACAAGGGAAAACAGTCCGAAGAGCATGGCAGTCAACGCCGGATTCAAAAGCTCTTGGCAGAATCATAAAAAAACTGCCCCTCAAGGATAACAGCCACGAGTTATCCAACTTAAACAAAATCTTGGACAAAATATGCCAAATCCACAGTACACCCGAGAAGCCTGCAAATCATACCCACAGAGACTATTGGGTCTTCAAGTAGTCCGGCAAACTCAATGCCGGACACAAGGGGCTCGACACACCAAAGAAGATGACGAACCCCACAAGCAGAGCACCAGAAAACAAAAGAATTTCCCATAAGAAGTCAAAACAGTAAACTCACTTCAAGTGATAAAAGGGAACATCAGAACGGCGCCCATAGAAATACGCGTCGCGCGGCCTATCCCAGCGGAGTCCCGACATTGGTTGTCAAAACCAATCACCTTTGATCATTAGGATTACTCCAGACGTATCCGGAATGCAGGATGGACTGCCCTGATATTAGATCCTCTAATCGACGGACTCCAATTCATAGAGGTCCTAATGGACGGCGGTAGTGATCTAAACTTTCTATATAAGGACACAATCCGCGAAATGGGGATAGACCCAACCAAAATTCGCCACAGCAACGCCTCCTTCAAGGGGGTAATGCCAGGCCTATATGCCCATTGCACGGGCTCCCTACCGCTAGAAGTTGTGTTCGGCTCATCCGACAACTTCCGCCGCGAAAAGTTAACCTTCCATATTGCCCCATTCAAAAGTGGTCATCAAGCACTATTGGGACGTGAAGCTTTCGTCCGCTTTAGCGCAATACCGCATTATGCATCTCTTACACTTAAAATGCCCGGTCCACGCGGCATCATCTCATTAAAGGGAAATATCAAGTGTCACTCGAGCGCGGAAAAACATGAAACTGCTTGGACAGTCACACACTAATCCGGCTCCGCTAAACCAAGCACCTGAACAGGTCCTTCGGACCCCGGACACGGCTAGACGAGTCCGGCGTAATTATACGAAGGTCTACTAACCGCACACCCCCGTACAAGGGGTTGCATGCACGTACAACAAGAGACAATAAAGCTCAATTTTATTTGCTTTTCGAATCATATTTCTTTTATTTAAATATAAAGCACATTTTTTGAACGATCTTTCTTCAGCTAAGTTCTTATCCTTTACAGATGAACATCGTGCTACACCCGCCCAGGATACGGCAAAACGAAGACACAGGCGCAGACGTGCAGTAGGGACCCGTTGCAAGGATTCTTTTCAGATTAAGACCCTGCGTAAACCTTTTTTACTATCTCTTGTTGACACACCTCCCCCGGTTTCCTGCTATAACCGAGGAGGAGGCTGACGTTTTGGCATAGGCCACGTCAGTAATTTTTGCGCGTACCTAGACACTAGGGGCTTAGGGCATTGTTCTGCCTGTTTTCATAAAGACTGAATACCTTAGGGAGTGTTCGGCGTCTCGAGTTAGGCCTTATATGCATCAGCTCCGAATCATGTCTTTGGTCAAATTTTGGGTTTTCCCAGCTCCTGTGTTTTGCTGCCTTACGTTCCGTTTTATCGGCTAACGCGGCACCAGGAGAACTACTGCGATTGTGCCCCGGTTCGGCCTGGCGAGCACCTTAGTTGAGAAAGCCGAAAACTGACTGTCATGATATAGTGTGAGACTGGTCAACCACTCGATGACCCACAGGAATGTTTAGAATTCCTCCGCATTAACGAAGGATCGTTTCCCGGTCAGGCACATACACGCCCTGAATTCGGGAGAGCGCGGTGCCCCTAGGGGCTATATATATAGTAGCCCCACCATCGAACTCCTATGGCTAAGTGAAAGTGATAAAGCATTATAGTCCGGTTGCCTAGTTTGCTACGCTATCGCCTCCTTCACATGACCAAGACATTGGATAAAGTGTGAAAATGCACCTTTTTGCAAACACCCCCGCACTATGTGCGTGGGGGCTGAAGCCAAGGACTGCCATCTTTCAGGTTATATACATATACATTAACAGCCGCACAGGAGGTACTTTACTACTTGAACGCACAAGTATAAAAAGCCCTTATATTATATTGCAACATTGTTTCACAAACCATACATGTCATTTGAACATAATATCCTTCGAGCACTGCGTCTCTATTAAACGAGCGCCCTGTAGGACTTCCTCAAAGTAGTGCTCGGCAGGTACTCGGCTTCGGTTTGAATCCTAGGATGCAACGTTGGTGGCCTTCATCTCTGCCCAGTATGTCTTGACACGGGCGAGAGCCATCCACGCACCCTCTATGCATGCTGACCGCTTCATTGCACTAATATGTGGCACCGCACCAAGGAACTATTGCACCAAGCCAAAATAACTCTTCGGCTCGGGCCTCTTTGGCCACAAATGAGTCACGACAGACTTCATGGCAAGTCCGGACAACCTATTCAGCTCAGCCCATTCGGTCAAACGATCGGTCAATGGAAGCAGACGCTCTGGACTGTGGAACTGCGACCAAAACAGCTCTTCCATTCCGTGATCCTTTTGGCCTCGAATGTGTTCGGCCGCATCCGCGGCACTCGCCGCCAAATCTAGATAAGCATCCTCCGCACCCCACGGCTGGCCCAACTGAGCATACTTGGGATCCGTGAATTTCCTCCGCAGCAGAAAAGGCTTTCCAGCCGCAATATCTCCGGCCTGACATAGCTCCTCTTTCATGGCTCTCATTGCAGAGCGAGCATCCTTGGCCTCAGCAGCGACCTTTTTCAGGTCCTCTAGTTCCGCTCGACCTTCTTTTTCAAGAAGCTCGCAACGATCGGTAGCATTCTTCAACTTTATGGCCATCTCGGCCATTTCTTTCTTGCTTCGGCAGTGAGCAGCCTGTTCGGCTTCCAGTTCTTCGGCCGCTTTCAAAGCAGCCACATCACTTTTTCGGGCTTGCTCCTTGGCTCGGGCAAGTTCCGCCTGAAGGTTCTCCATGGCAGCGACACCATCTGCGTCAAGCATACAAGTTGTAAGGCACAGACATTAAGCTACCTTACCGGGTGTCCGCAGAAAAGTTGCATACCTTGTGACTCATCAAGCCGCTTATTGACAAGCGCGATGTCAGAATCCGCCACGTCAAGTTGCCGCTTTAGTTCGGCAAATTCATCAGTCCGGCTTGCCACCGGACGCCTCGCCACCTACATAGGAAGAGCGCATATTATACCTGGGATTATGATACCCGGCGCGCCATCATTTTTGACAACGCACCGAGTCTCAGGGGCTACTATCTATACATGGCGCATTCTACATGCCAAAGTATTAGAAGGTACATCATTTTGCGTACCTCAAAACCCGTCAGTAAACTTATGACGGCTTCATGCAACCCACTTTCAGCGGATGAAATCCTTTTAATCACCGTACCCATTAGCGCACGGTGATCTTCCGAGATAGACGCTCGCCCGAGCAGATCTTTCAGCTCCTCCGACCGTACACCAGTCGGTGCCAGACTCGTCCGATGGCCTTTTTTGAAGGCCGATTGCGGAGGGCTTTGAGGGGGCCTACGACTGCCTTCGGGCCCCGCCGGATTCGGAGAAACCCTCCGCGACGACACCTCAGGGTCGTCCGCCTCGCATGATGGCACAGCAGGCGGAGGCGTTTTGCTCTCCATCATCTCCGGATCAAGATCCCCTGAAGATGAGCTCGGCTGAGAAGGGCTGAGATCCGAACTACAGAGAAAAACTTCGGTTATCTTCTGAAATAAAACAGGGATGCCTCTCATTGTAAGAAAACGCCCCTCTTTACTTACGGCTCGCTGGAGGGCTGGTCTCCTTGGGGAGATAGTGCGGCCGGGGCAACTCCCGACACAGGACCCTCTGGCGAGGATTTCTTCCCTCGCTTCGAGGCCTTGGCCTCCGGATTTTCAGAAGCGGTCCTCTTCTCCCCTGGGAGGGAGGGATTCTCGGTCCCTCCCTTCTTGATAAACTCCTTCGCGGAGGCAGTAGCTCCCTGGCTCCCCCCTTCGCCTTCTTCAAAAGGCGCAGCCTCTAGCATCCTGGTTAACACAGGATCTGGCGTGGTCTCAGGGAGGGGGCTGGACACTGGATCAGTTTTGCTTTCACTATCCACTCCTGTTCAAAGGACAGCTCTTTTAAAGGCAAGTTTATGATAGATATATGGATAGCATGTCCGGGTACAGGACTACTTACTTGGGTAACCGGGCGATTGCAGCATAAACCTGCGTCCTCGGTTAGTTCTGGACACATTGCTTGTGATCCGAAGAACGGTTGGTACATCTCCACGGGCGTTACGCCCATAAAATGCTGGAGAGCTCCTGGTCCCTCCGGATTGAACTCCCACAGGCGGAGGGGGTGATGTTTGCAGGGCAGGGTGCAACGAATCAGCATGACCTGTGCTACAACGACTAGATTGATCTCCCTTTCCAGGAGGTCTCGAATGCAACCCTGCAGCAAGGGCACGTCCTTGGACGACCCCCAGTCGAGCCCTTTATTGACCCATGACGCCAGCCGCAGTGGAGGACCCGAGCGAAAGGCAGGAGGCGCCACCCATCTAGTGCCCCTGGGAGCGGTGACATAAAACCACTCTTGTTGCCATAGTCCGAGCTCCTCTTGAAAAGAGCCCTCAGGCCATGGAGCATCAACATTCTTGCTTATAACAGCCCCTTCGCACTCTGCCAGCTGCCCCCTGGTCATCTTTGGTTCCACTTTGAAGGTTTTGAGCCACAACCCGAAGTGAGGGGTAATGCGGAGGAAGGCTTCGCATACAACAATAAACGATGAGATGTGGAGGATAGACTCTGGATCCAAGTCATGAAATTCCAGCCCATAATAAAACATGAGCCCCCTCACGAAGGGGTCCATTGGGAAGCCTAACCCCCGAAGGAAGTGAGACATGAACACCACGCTCTCGCCAGGCTTGGGAGTGGGAGTAACCTGCCCTTGGGCAGGCAGCCTGTGCGCAATTTTGCCGGTTAGATACCAGGCGTCTCTCAGCTTTAGCACGTCTTCCTCCGTGACAGAGGAAGGCATTCACCGGCCTTGCAGGTCGGAGCCGGACATCCTCGGAGGTCCGAAGCGCCTGAATCTAGAGCTTTGGGTGTTGGAACTCGAGATGAGGGGCGGATTCGATTGAGATTGAAAGAAAGGAGCGGGCCTTGGTCTCGTTATAAAGAGGTTGAATACCAAGAGCCCTCCCCGTGACCGTTTGGGACTCGCCTTCGATAGAGGAGGCGTGCCAATGGGCACGACTAGGTTACCCACGCCCGTATTGATGAGAATCCCGGAATAAGGGGACACGATCTCCGCTTTGACAAGACGTGCCAAGGAAAACCGCCTCGCTAAACGTGCTGAGGTGGGACAGTAAAAACGATTCCAGTAAAGGCTTGGCCGTGATGTGACATCACGCCGCAAAATACGTCAGCAGATTGAATTTGTGTAAAGATTATTCTCTCTACGGTGGTATGTGGAACTTATTTTGCAGAGCTGGACACTATCCTTGTGTTCAAAATCTGCTATGAAGTATTCAGAGGAGGAACCCGCCTTGCAATGCCGAAGACAATATGCGCGCCGGACTCGTCGTCATTGAAGCCTGGTTCAGGGGCTACTGAGGGAGTCCTGGATTAGGGGGTGTCCGGATAGCCGAACTATCACCGTTGGCCGGACTCCTAGACTATGAAGATACAAGATTGAAGACTTCGTCCCGTGTCCGAATGGGACTTTCCTTGGCGTGGAAGGCAAGCTTGGCGATACGGATATGTAGATCTCCTACCATTGTAACCGACTCTGTGTAGCCCTAACCCTCTCCGTTGTCTATATAAACCGGAGGGTTTTAGTCCGTAGGACGAACAACAATCATACCATAGGCTAGCTTCTAGGGTTTAGCCTCTCTGATCTCGTGGTAGATCTACTCTTGTACTACCCATATCATCAATATTAATCAAGCAGGAGTAGGGTTTTACCTCCATCGAGAGGGCCCGAACCTGGGTAAAAACATCGTGTCCCTTGTCTCCTGTTACCATCCGCCTAGACGCACAGTTTGGGAACCCCTACCCGAGATCCACCGGTTCTGACACCGACACTCGTTATTGTGAGACTTTCTCCCTTTTTTATCTTCTCCACACAACCTCCATCATCATATTCTATTCCACCCATAGTG
>NC_057810.1:87294340-87296946 GCF_018294505.1 Triticum aestivum
CCTTCGGGCCCCGCCGGATTCGGAGAAACCCTCCGCGACGACACCTCAGGGTCGTCCGCCTCGCATGATGGCACAGCAGGCGGAGGCGTTTTGCTCTCCATCATCTCCGGATCAAGATCCCCTGAAGATGAGCTCGGCTGAGAAGGGCTGAGATCCGAACTACAGAGAAAAACTTCGGTTATCTTCTGAAATAAAACAGGGATGCCTCTCATTGTAAGAAAACGCCCCTCTTTACTTACGGCTCGCTGGAGGGCTGGTCTCCTTGGGGAGATAGTGCGGCCGGGGCAACTCCCGACACAGGACCCTCTGGCGAGGATTTCTTCCCTCGCTTCGAGGCCTTGGCCTCCGGATTTTCAGAAGCGGTCCTCTTCTCCCCTGGGAGGGAGGGATTCTCGGTCCCTCCCTTCTTGATAAACTCCTTCGCGGAGGCAGTAGCTCCCTGGCTCCCCCCTTCGCCTTCTTCAAAAGGCGCAGCCTCTAGCATCCTGGTTAACACAGGATCTGGCGTGGTCTCAGGGAGGGGGGCTGGACACTGGATCAGTTTTGCTTTCACTATCCACTCCTGTTCAAAGGACAGCTCTTTTAAAGGCAAGTTTATGATAGATATATGGATAGCATGTCCGGGTACAGGACTACTTACTTGGGTAACCGGGCGATTGCAGCATAAACCTGCGTCCTCGGTTAGTTCTGGACACATTGCTTGTGATCCGAAGAACGGTTGGTACATCTCCACGGGCGTTACGCCCATAAAATGCTGGAGAGCTCCTGGTCCCTCCGGATTGAACTCCCACAGGCGGAGGGGGTGATGTTTGCAGGGCAGGGTGCAACGAATCAGCATGACCTGTGCTACTACGACTAGATTGATCTCCCTTTCCAGGAGGTCTCGAATGCAACCCTGCAGCAAGGGCACGTCCTTGGATGACCCCCAGTCGAGCCCTTTATTGACCCATGACGCCAGCCGCAGTGGAGGACCCGAGCGAAAGGCAGGAGGCGCCACCCATCTAGTGCCCCTGGGAGCGGTGACATAAAACCACTCTTGTTGCCATAGTCCGAGCTCCTCTTGAAAAGAGCCCTCAGGCCATGGAGCATCAACATTCTTGCTTATAACAGCCCCTTCGCACTCTGCCAGCTGCCCCCTGGTCATCTTTGGTTCCACTTTGAAGGTTTTGAGCCACAACCCGAAGTGAGGGGTAATGCGGAGGAAGGCTTCGCATACAACAATAAACGATGAGATGTGGAGGATAGACTCTGGATCCAAGTCATGAAATTCCAGCCCATAATAAAACATGAGCCCCCTCACGAAGGGGTCCATCGGGAAGCCTAACCCCCGAAGGAAGTGAGACATGAACACCACGCTCTCGCCAGGCTTGGGAGTGGGAGTAACCTGCCCTTGGGCAGGCAGCCTGTGCGCAATTTTGCCGGTTAGATACCAGGCGTCTCTCAGCTTTAGCACGTCTTCCTCCGTGACAGAGGAAGGCATTCACCGGCCTTGCAGGTCGGAGCCGGACATCCTCGGAGGTCCGAAGCGCCTGAATCTAGAGCTTTGGGTGTTGGAACTCGAGATGAGGGGTGGATTCGATTGAGATTGAAAGAAAGGAGCGGGCCTTGGTCTCGTTATAAAGAGGTTGAATACCAAGAGCCCTCCCCGTGACCGTTTGGGACTCGCCTTCGATAGAGGAGGCGCGCCAATGGGCACGACTAGGTTACCCACGCCCGTATTGATGAGAATCCCGGAATAAGGGGACACGATCTCCGCTTTGACAAGACGTGCCAAGGAAAACCGCCTCGCTAAACGTGCTGAGGTGGGACAGTAAAAACGATTCCAGTAAAGGCTTGGCCGTGATGTGACATCACGCCGCAAAATACGTCAGCAGATTGAATTTGTGTAAAGATTATTCTCTCTACGGTGGTATGTGGAACTTATTTTGCAGAGCTGGACACTATCCTTGTGTTCAAAATCTGCTATGAAGTATTCAGAGGAGGAACCCGCCTTGCAATGCCGAAGACAATATGCGCGCCGGACTCGTCGTCATTGAAGCCTGGTTCAGGGGCTACTGAGGGAGTCCTGGATTAGGGGGTGTCCGGATAGCCGAACTATCACCGTTGGCCGGACTCCTAGACTATGAAGATACAAGATTGAAGACTTCGTCCCGTGTCCGAATGGGACTTTCCTTGGCGTGGAAGGCAAGCTTGGCGATACGGATATGTAGATCTCCTACCATTGTAACCGACTCTGTGTAGCCCTAACCCTCTCCGTTGTCTATATAAACCGGAGGGTTTTAGTCCGTAGGACGAACAACAATCATACCATAGGCTAGCTTCTAGGGTTTAGCCTCTCTGATCTCGTGGTAGATCTACTCTTGTACTACCCATATCATCAATATTAATCAAGCAGGAGTAGGGTTTTACCTCCATCGAGAGGGCCCGAACCTGGGTAAAAACATCGTGTCCCTTGTCTCCTGTTACCATCCGCCTAGACGCACAGTTTGGGAACCCCTACCCGAGATCCACCGGTTCTGACACCGACACTCGTTATTGTGAGACTTTCTCCCTTTTTTATCTTCTCCACACAACCTCCATCATCATATTCTATTCCACCCATAGTG
>NC_057810.1:87298570-87299338 GCF_018294505.1 Triticum aestivum
GCTCCACCGGAGGGGGAATCGACCATGCAGGGCCTCTACATCATCTCCAAGGCCCTTCCGATGAGTTGTGAGTAGTTTACCACAGACCTTTGGGTCCATAGTTATTAGCTAGATGGCTTCTTCTCTCTCTTTGAATCTCAATACAAAGTTCTCCTCGATCTTCTTAGAGATCTATTCGATGTAACTCTTTTTGCGGTGTGTTTGTCGAGATCCGATGAATTGTGGGTTTATGACCAAGTTTATCTATGAGAAATATTTGAATCTCCTCTGGATTCTTTTATGTGTGATTAAGTTATCTTTGCAAGTCAATTCGAATTATCAGTTTGGTTTGGCCTACTAGATTGATCTTTCTTGCAATGGGAGAAGTGCTTAGCTTTGGGTTCAATCTTGCGGTGTCCTTTCCTAGTGACAGCAGGGGCAGTAAGGCACGTATTGTATTGTTGCCATCGAGGATAAAAAGATGGGGTTTATATCATATTGCATGAGTTTATCCCTCTACATCATGTTATCTTTCTTAATGCGTTACTCTGTTCTTTATGAACTTAATACTCTAGATGCATGCTAGATAGCGGTCGATGTGTGGAGTAATAGTAGTAGATGGAGGCAGGAGTCGGTCTACTTGTCACGGACGTGATGCCTATATACATGATCATGCCTAGATAATCTCATAATTATTCGCTTTTCTATCAATTGCTCGACAGTAATTTGTTCACCCACCGTAATACTTATGTTATCTTGAGAGAAGCCACTAGTGAAACCTATGGCCCC
>NC_057810.1:87300878-87303220 GCF_018294505.1 Triticum aestivum
AGGAAACGGACTTCTGTTGGACCTCCTACGGTCAAAATGGGGTTCCGTTGATCAGGAGCGGTGTGGCGTATCGCAAAACGGAGGAAACAGACTTATGTTGGAGCGCTATGGTTGAAACAGGGGTCCTGTTCATCGGGAGGGGTGTGGCATACCGCAAAACAGGACTCCACGGGATACTGTTCATCTCCACCGTCGACCTCCTCCAGCCTCCACGGGCTGCTATTCATCCACCGTCGACCTCCTCCAGCCTCCACCTGCGACTGTTCATCCATGGGCTCCTGTTCATCCAGCCTCCACCGCGCGCTACTCCACCGGCTACTATTCAACCAGCCCTCTTCACGGGCTACTGTTCATCCAGCCCTCCACGGGGTCGTCCTGTTTATCCAGCCCTCCACGAGATCCTGTTCATCCAGCCCCAACCGGCTCGATCGGGGTCCTGTTCATCCAGAGGCAACACCACAGGGGCCTGTTCATCCACCCCCACCGAGAACTGTTCATCCAAACCCTCCCAACAACGCTCACTGTTCATCAAGGGAAGGAGGCAGCAGGGTTCGATCGGCTTCAGTTAGCAGCGGTAGCGAAGGAATCACTCGGGTTCAGTAACGTAGCTAGTGCAATCGCTCGAGTTCAGTTAGAGCCCAACGCCTCGCCCGGGTTCAGTTAGAGCCCAACGCCTCGCACCCACGCGCATACGATACGAGAGAAACGCGCATCGCTTGGCCCCCGACCACCCACCGTAACCGAGAACTCCCCGATATTTTCCTTGCCCTCGCTTCTACCATGGTTTTTTCCGTCATGGACGGCCCAAAGAATGTCATGCAGCTGCGTCTCCGGCCCGCCCAGGACGAAAAGCCCATTTTCTGTCATGATTTTTTGTCATAGAAGTAGGAGCCCACCACATATATGATGATACTGGGTTTTTTCACAATTATCATCATAGAAGTGTCAATAGTATGACAAAAAAAAATTCATTTGGCCCAAAATGTCACGGATGTGTCCTTTTTCTGTAGTGACAGAACTTTCAAGCTACTACATCAAGTTTTAATTAACCATGCATCAAGTTTTAATTAACCAAATCGCTACACTTCTACGCTAATAGCAACTACTCCTGCAAATGGAGAACAGAGGAGGCGTGGAGAAGAGACACTGTACCAGAGCTGTGAGGACGACCAAGCCGCTCCAGATTAGCCGGTTGCTCCGACGCCACTCCAGATACATGGCTCGGCCGCCGTTCCGCATCCAGTGCGGACAAGTGCAGATCCAGCACCTCCCTTGCCCAGATCAAGCACCAACGCAGGCAGATCCATAGCCTTTGTCGCCTAGAAGCTCGTCGCCGATGCAAAAAATTCAATCTTTGACCTTGGATGTGGGGCATGAATGGACGTCTGGAGTGAGTGGACGCCGGACATGAATGGACGCTGGGTGTGGACGCGGAGAAAGGTGGAAGCGACAGGGAGCTATGCTGGAGACGTTGGCGACGGGGAGTCAGGGAGATGCCGCTGGGGAGTTGGGAAGAACGACAGGAAGAAGAGAGGGGAACGAGGGGACCGGCGGGAAGAAGAGAGGCGAGCGAGTGAATGAGAGGAGAGCGAGTGAGTGAGTGGGCTGCGAAGGGAGTGAGGGGTAATGTCGGAATGTGCGAGAATTCCGTAGCGTGTCGAAATTTGCACTGCAAAACGTCCAATGACTTACATTTCAGAACAGAGGGAGTACAATACTTTTTTCTGTTCCTGCCTCTAACCTTTGCAGGCAACTGGTGTTATATGGACCCTCATCCCTTATATGGACACAAATTTGAACATCGATCGCTCAGTTTGATTCAGGCTACATTGCAAACACGCATATAATAATAGATAACATAATTAAGTTCAAAATACATTGCACATTACGAATTTAAACTAGTCCGACGAAAGCTCGATCACTTCCGCCTTGGGCCCCCACCCGACGGCCTAGCCTCCTTGATCGTCAAGAACGTTCTGGTACAGCTTGATCCATCGGTGTTCCTCGCTCACGAGCTCCAGATGCATCCGATGGAGGTCGGTCATGTACTCTTCATGTTCTCATGTACCTGACGGCTGGAGACCACTCGAGGGTTGATTTGGATGCACGCCGGGACGTTGTGTGTGTCGAGGGGGAAGTTGAGGTTCGCTTTGCAGCCATAGAGCGCTACTGCCTGATGTCGTACGCCCTCGGCGTGAACTCCACCGACTAGTGGGAGCCAAGCTAGTACCGGACGCCGGTGTCAATGTCTTTGATTCGGGCACCCATGTCCCACATGTCCGCTGCCGCATGCCATGGTACTTTTTCCCGGTGGCAGCATCAATAGGTCAACTCCGAAGGAA
>NC_057810.1:87303566-87324750 GCF_018294505.1 Triticum aestivum
GGCCTTGAGTCGGCTGTGTTGCACGGTGTAGATATGCGCTTTGAGTCAGCCACGACGACCTATGATTGTTCGATCCTGCCATTTCGGGGTGGCGCCGGCCGATTAAAAGCATTGTCTGAGGTGGACTTGGGCAACAACGGAGAGGAGTGGTGCAGGGGTGGATTTGAGTACCAGTGGAGAGGATGTGGTGTGGGGGAGGGGAAGGATTGCCGACACGTGGAGTAAAAAATATACTCCACTATAGCCTTGAAAGGATAGGAAAGGTCCGGTTTATTCCTTTAAACTGGAATTGTATCCCCCTAGAGCATTTTAAGAGATAAACAACATGCAAACAAATCAAAAACACACTTTATTTTTTATTTCCCCACTTCATTTGACAAACCCAGATACTTATCTGCCAGAGCTTCACCAAAGAGATTCAATACTCGCTTAACCTGTCCTTTCAACTCATTTGGACACCTCTTACTGAAATCCACTGAGGGCTTGTCTAAATTTATTTTTTTTGCCTTGAGGCTCTTGAATATATTACCTCCGTCCCAAATTATTTGTGTTAAATTTATTTAAATACAGATGTACGTGTGTGAGACGAAGTGAATAATTCCAATGCTGAAACCATTTTCTGGGCTGCCTGTACATTAGCTTTCATAAAAACTAAGCTATGATCTGCAAATAACAAATGACTTACTTTTGTCGCTGTTGAGAGGGGAGCTCCTACTCAGCGCATTCAGCGCCGCTTAGGAACAACCACTACACCAACAGAGCTCGCATGTTAACAATTGTATTTAACGCTTCTATGTACTACACTAACTTATACGTATTTTGTTATGAAGAACTTGCGACCTGCACTACCTACATGTGTTCAGCTAACCACTAGGGCATATCTTTGCAACTGATAAAATGCAGCACTAACACTTGAAAAACTTTCATAGCCGCTCATATATGATTTTCTTTAACAAAAATGAAACTTCGCAAATTTCAGAAAAAGTTCATGAACATGCATAAAAATGTTGCCCTAAAAAAAGTTCAATGATGAAAGAAGTTCATCAATTTTAAAAAATACTTCACAAAATTTTGAAAAATGTTCATCAAAAAATTGAAAAAAAGTTCACTAATTTGTAAAAAGTTCATCATTTTTTTAATATAGTTCATCAAATTTGAAGAAAAGTTCATCCAATTTGAAAAAAATGTACATTCAATTTGAAAACAGTTCATAAATATTGAAAAAAAGTTCATCAAATTTAGAAAAGTTCATCGAATTTGAAACAAAATCATCAATTCTCGAAAATAGTTCACGAAAAATAGAAAAAAGTTCATAGATTTTGAAAATAAAAGTTCATCAAATATGAAAAGGTACATCATCAATTTTGAAAAAGTTCACGTATTTAAGAAAAAGCGAAACGATGAGGGAAAGAAACTAGGAAGAAGAAGAAAAGAAAAAACAGAAAACAAAAAATGGAAAAAAGAAAAAGGAAAAAGAAAAAGGAAAAAGAAAGAATAAATGAAAGAAAGAATTGAATCTTATCAAATCGTGTTGCGTGGCGGGGTGGTTGTACTTTCTAACCTTAATGCGGGTTCGAGTCACGGTGAGGAGCTTATTTTTTGCGAAATAAAGTACAGCGTAACGGGCCGGCCCAGTGCGGGGCGCTGCAGGCGCCCGTTTGCAAAATACACATTAACGGGCGCCTGCAGCGCCAAATAGGATTCGCGTGTTGAGAGATCCTAGAATCACAGTAGTTTCAGTATCATTTTTATTTAGCACCCACCGTGGGCTTTAATGTGTCCAGCCCACGACACCTAACCCTGACCCTAGGTGTTGGGCTCTCGATCGATATCTTCATCGTCGCTCTAGGGTCTGCGCTGTAGTACTTCACTTTCACTCCAGCCTCCGCCGCCGCATCATGAGTGAGGGCGAGATGACGGCCAGCAGCCGCCGCCACGCCCGCTTGCCGGTTGTCGCGCCGCTGTACGACGACGACCTACTCTCCGAGATTCTTGTCCGCCTTCCCCCGCAGCCCTCCTCCCTCCCGCACGCCTCCCTCGTCTGCAAGCGCTGGCGCCGCCTCGTCTCCGACCCCGCCTTCTGCCGCCGCTTCCGCCTCCGCCACCGCCGCAGCGCTCCTCTCCTCGGGTTCTTCGACATATTCTGTAACATCTCCTTCATACCTACTCTGGAGGCCCCCAACCGTATCCCTCCCGGCCGCTTCTCCTTGCAGCTCGACCACGGGGACGGCGACTTCATGTCCCTTGGATGCCGCCATGGTCTCGTGCTCATCTACCTTAGGAAGCGCCTCCAGATCCTGGTGTGGTACCCCGTCACCGCCGACCAGCACCGCCTCGCCATTCCCCCGGGGGTTGCGGCATGTGGGGGGAAGACCCCGATCAACGGGGCGGTGCTTCGCGCTCCTGGAGACGTCCAACACTTCCAGGTGGTCTTGGTAGTGGCATACGATGATGACCAACAACACAGACGAGCGCTCGCCTGTGTTTACTCGTCGAAGACCGGCTTATGGGGAGATCCCATCTCAACACTCTTTCCATACCAGGCGGTCGAGGCAGATGTATTCAGTTTTGCCACCCTCATTTCTACGAATGTCGCTGTGCTAGCTGGAGATTCCCTTCACTGGGTGCTTGCTGGGAATTTCAATGGCATTCTCGAGTTTGATTTGGAGAAGCAGGGGCTAGCTGTGATACGGCTGCCAGAGGAGGTCAACTGCTGGAAGCTTATGCGGGCAGAGGGCGGTGGGCTTGGTCTCCTCGGGATGTCAGACTCAAACTCGAACACCCAGTTATGGAAGAGGAAGACCAATTGTGATGGTGTTGCTTCATGGGTGCTTGGAATGACTATTGATCTGGAGAATATACTTCCTCTGAAACCAGAGGAGAAAGGGACCATTGCGATACTAGGGCTTGCTGAAGACAATAATGTGTTGTTGCTGTGGACAATTATTGGTCTCTTCGTGGTCGATCTTGAGTCATTAAAGTTCAAGAAGCTTTTCCAAACCATGATAATTTCTCAGTACTATCCATTCGAAAGTGTCTACACTGCAGGTAATACCATGTCTTACGTCGCGGCTGATGAAATTATGTTCACATCATTTTGTGTTAAGCCGACAATTTTAAGTAGTGTCGTACCGTTTGTTTATTTTGCTGCTTCATGACCTGCAGTGTCATGTACTTATGTCCTGATGCAGTGATGCTTGTGGTACTCCCTCCGTTCACTATTATAAGATGTTTTGGATATTTCAATATGGACTACGTACGGACTGAAATGAGTGAACAGACACACTAAAAGGCGTCTATATACATCCGGTTCAGAAAAAATTAGAACATCTTATAATAGTGAACGGAGGTAGCTTTTAATGTAATGATTATGATCTAGAAACAATCTGGTTTGGTACATCTCGCCATGGCCCGGTACATGGCCCTTTCGGCCGAATAATTTTGGCCCAATTTGAATTTTGTGGCCCGGCCCAGCTTCTAGAGCGTTTCTGTTGGAGACAAAACCACGAGCCCACACGCCCTAACCCTAGAATCTCCCTTTCCTCTCAATCCTCTTGGTGCCGCCGCCGCTGCGCACAGGGCACATCTCACGCGATGGCGGCTTCTTCAGCCAAGGCGCTCACTATCCTCCTGCCCTCCTCCACGTCTCCTCGCCTCCACCCCACCCACTTCATGTGCGTTGCTTCTCCAAGATTGAGGCATGGTACTCGGCGGCTGCGGCAAAGGAACTGGTGGAGCGCGAGCTGACCAGTTCAACGGAGGCAGGAGCATGGAGCAGCGGCAGCAGCATGGTGGGCGGCCGCTTGAATTGAATCTTAATTATGGATGCTTTTATATCTTCCTATTTGAAGTATGCATGCAGTTTTGGTTCTTCAGCAATTTGGCCAGGCGGCTCTGATTTACTTGTGCTGCTTTAGATTAAGGATTGTTGTGCTGCTGGGATTATGCCATGTTTGATTCAGATTTTACTCAAATTTCGGCCGAAATTCATCTGTATTTCGGTCAAATTTTATCCAAAAATTCAAATTTTGTTTCTGCAATTTCGTCCGAGATTTTACCGAAATATTTGAAATGGCCGAAATTCGTCCATCTCGGTCAGGGGCGAAATAAAACACAAAACGAAAATCAAAACACAGGAAATAATCTATTAGTGGTATCTAATTTACTTTATGTTCTTTAGCCCGGCAGTTCCTATCATATGAATATCCATACAATAAAACAATCATTACCTGTGTTTGAGAAAATAGACATTGATAAGCAATTTGTTGTACAATAACTTAACTAAGTGTTATCGTTACCTGCCTATTGGTAGATGCAAGAATTATCTAATGGTACTGTTTGTGCACAGCTGCAGTCCCATTTTTTTGACTGATGTGATGCACAATAGTTGGAAGTTGACTACATAAAAAACCAGCTTGAACCAACTAGGTAGCTCAATAGGTACATTTGGAAGCTTAGTTAGGCCTTGTTTATGGTCTTAAATCCATAATAACTACTTGATTTTAAATTTTGGTGCATGTTCGAGAAATAAAACAATGGACACCAAGATTGGCAAAAAAAATGATAGCTGAACTAAATTTCACTGTTGCTGTGTTTTGATATCTGCAACATGATGCAGCTATACATGCCTTAGCTACTAATCAAGTCAGGTTGTTCTGTTGTTCTGAAACCAGTGATAAATAGCATGTTTACTCGATGTTCAGGATATTAGTAATTTGTAGCTACTCGGTCGGGTGAGGAGTAGGGATTAATCGGTGAATCGGGCTATTAACTGAATATATCGGCAACCCATTTATCGGTAGGTTAATTAGGCCATATCTATATATCGTAGCTACATATAGCAATAATGCAGCAGCAGCAGCAATAAAGGAGAGGCAATAAGCAGCAGCAGCTTATAGCACAGAGCAGGAGCAGCATATAGCATAGCACAAAGCAGATTAGCATATAGTTATATGCTGATCTGCAAGTGCTGGTTTCGGGGAGGGGAGGGGTGAGGGGGGCGGCGAGCTCGAGCAGGAGGAATAGGCTCGGTACCTGGATCCTTGAGCAGTGCAAGCGCCTCTGCCGGATGGCGCGGCAGATGCTTGGGGCGGCGGTGGCTGCTCGGAGAGGGGGGCGGAGGCGGCTGCTCCTAGCCTCCTCAAACAAGGGTTACTAAGGGAGGGGAGGGAGAGTGAGAAGGGAGGGAATGGGCTGACCTAAAACACCCAGTTTTGGGGTAAAGGAGGGAATGGGCCAAAATTTTGGAGCCCAAATTTCTCTCTCCCTCTAATCAGTTAATTGGTCCAGTGGGATAAATCGGCCTGACAGCCGATTAATCCGCTTGACCAGTTAACGCGATGGATAAGGTGTTATTGCACCCGTGACCTACGGATTCAGGATTAACTGGCCGATTACCTTAAATATCGGCCAATATTTTTAACAGTGTGTTTACTAGTACTCAAACTGAAAGAGAAACAAGTCTGACCTTTTTGGTAGGTACAATTTCAATGAAGATTATAGTTGTACCTGCAGACGAGGTGGATCCTATCTTCTGGGCACCTTGCCGATAGATCCTGGTAGAAGTGCCATCTGATTATGTCATTGCAGTTGGAGAGTCCCAGCTGTTTTTCTTTTCTTTGTGTTCGAACCTGTTTCTTGCCAGGACATACAGCTTTTTTTGTGTGCCAGGACATGCAGCTGGCCGGATCAACCTTTTTTTATTCGATTAGTACTAGTTGCTTGCTGCAGGATCTAGGTGATGAACATTGCCGGACCACCTTTTTTTGTTCGATGAGTCATGAGTCTTTAGTTGGTTATTGAAGGATCTAGATGATCAATGTTTCCGGATCATTGATTAGTTAGGTTATGGCCAGCTTGTTTTCAGATGAGAGTCCATTTGGGGATTTTGATTTCTAGAAGGTGTCTGATGTTACGTGGACAAGGCTTCGAGATCAAGTTGGCAAGGGGTTTGCTTTATGCCTATATCAAGTGCAGGCTTTGGCCATATGTAAAGAGTCGAATTTTGAGTTGAAAAGCAGAAGGGTCGCATCAAATCCGTTACTTGTTAGTTGTTAAGTTCTTGGGAGGGTATCTGAGAGTTGCTAGTGTGAACATTGATCTAATCAATATGGGTGCCAGTTTTGGCTTCAGTTCTTGCATCTTCCTTGATTTGAAGTGTATGCTACCACTATAGTTCATTGTTGCTTCGTCGAGCACCCGTGAAAGATTGGGCGTGAACAGCCTCGCTTTAGCGTCTTGCTAGTTTGTGCCTCATCACAAAAATAATATCAGGTAGCCACATGTTTTTCCTCGAGATAAATAATATAACAGTTTGAAGTTGAAGACAACTACATGAAAACTAGAATGAACCAACTGAAATATCAAATAAGTAGCTCACTGGTGCGTTAGAAGCTAAAAGATAGTTCTATTTCTTTCATTCAATATTAGTATCTATCATGGATTATGAGTTCAAGGACTAGTCAAGACTGGTCTATGAGTCTCAACTCCAGGGCTGACTACACTTCAGTGCCGACTAGTCTTTGAGTGGCAACTTCAGTGTCGACTAGTGTCAATTAGTCACGCTTAGTGTATGAGTCTCAACCTCAGAACGACTTGTCAACTCGTAAACCTTGGTATCTATACTTATCTCACTAGTAATCTTAAATCCATAACGATGAATTTTCATGAAATTTACTAGATAATTGTTCCTTTTACCACATTAGGAGAGGGAGTAGCAAGTCCGTTTGTACTAGGGAAAACCAATACATCGAGTTCATTTCTTTTTTCGGGCTAAATTTGTTTGAAGATAATCTAAATCTGAATAGTCTATATCACTTTTGTTGCTAGAATTTATTATGTGATCTTTTTCAGGCTAAATTTATTTGAATACAATCTAAATATTAATAACCTTGATCTATATTTTCCAATATGGCATGAACTGAGCTTAAAAGTTATGTCTCTTCTGAGTTCTGACCAGCTAATGGTCTGAGTGTGCATCTTCATTTTTGTGATAGTAATCAGTTTATACTGTTTTTTAATATTCATTAACTTTGACAGTGGGTATTTTTTTTAATATGTTCCTAATGTTGTTTCGAAATTGATTCCTTTTTTTATTTGAACTACAGCTGTGAGTTCATCTAAACATCTTCTTGATGCCTCTTGTATCTATTTGGCTTTTCATTGGTTATTTTACTTCTTATGCTTGCAGAAACAGACATTGCTGGTGGACATGGTGGAGCTGATCTTTTGCACAAGACATAAGATGATTGTCCAGTTATATATGCTATGTGATGTACCGGTTGAGCAGGTAAGCATATCTTCTGCATGTATGTTGTGGTATGTGAACTGTTCTTACAAAATGTACTGCTTTGCCTTTTGTTGTCATTTCTCAAGTACCAAATTGCAAGAGAGGACTCTTCAGATTTTCTCAACAATTCTTTGGTTAGCTATAGCCCACCTCCTATCATGCTTTGATGCTAGGCTAAATCTTGAATCTTTTCTCCGTACTCCCCAAGTTCCTGCTAGTTGTGCTGAAGGTCGGGCCTGGCGCAGTGGTAGTCTCTCCACTTGTGGCCTGGAGGTCATTGGTGATGTAGGACCGTTACTCCTTCCCTGTTTATGCATATATTTGTGCTTGCCCAGAGATTAGAGTGATTTCATGCAGGTAGTAGCAAATGAACTACCAACCCTCTGCTGTGCTTCTGCGATATATTTCTGCTTTACTTTTACTTGTTGCTGCATTACCTTTAACTTCTGTTTTATGTGCCCATGGTTCTATCATGTCCTAGTTTGATTTGAATGTTGTCCTGTCTACACAAGTGATTTATAACTAACACTACCTGAGCATTTGGTTTCATATTTCTTTTTTTATATGGACTTATAGAATTGCCATTTCATGTTGCTGCTTATTTTGGATCATTGTGATACCTACTGAACTACAATTGTCACAATATTTGAAGAGTATACCTTCTTTAAATCTTATAATGCTGCTTATAGAAGAGTTTTATGGATGACTATTCTAGTTTTAGGTTGTTTTGTTAAACATTTTCCCAGCATGTCATTTGGTGTCTGCCATACTTGCGTAAATATGTAATTGGCTATTAGCCACTATTATAATTTGACAGCTCCAAACTATAGGTAGTATGCTTTGTGTGGAGTATTTTTTTTTCAGTTTTGTCCACTCTTGATGTTTAATACTTCATACAAAACACAAGATCAAAATAAAATGACTAGATTCACTATAAAAACTGGTTTTTTATCAATAATGCCATTTTTTATTTTTACTAGCATGTTACCATTAAAATAGTGGTGAAAGTATTGCTTGATACTGTAGAGAGTAAAATAACAACAACAACAACAACAACAAAGCCTTTAGTCCCAAACAAGTTGGGGTAGGCTAGAGGTGAAACCCATAAGATCTCGCAACCAACTCATGGCTCTGGCACATGGATAGCAAGCTTCCACGCACCCCTGTCCATAGCTAACTCTTTGTTGATACTCCAATCCTTCAGGTCTCTCTTAACGGACTCCTCCCATGTCAAAATCGGTCGACCCCGCCCTCTCTTGACATTCTCCGCACGCTTTAGCCGTCCGCTATGCACTGGAGCTTCTGGAGGCCTGCGCTGAATATGCCCAAACCATCTCAAACGATGTTGGACAAGCTTCTCCTCAATTGGTGCTACCCCAACTCTATCTCGTATATCATCATTGCGGACTCGATCCTTCCTCGTGTGGCCACACATCCATCTCAACATACGCATCTCCGCCACACCTAACTGTTGAACATGTCGCCTTTTAGTCGGCCAACACTCCGCGCCATACAACATTGCGGGTTGAACCGCCGCCCTGTAGAACTTGCCTTTTAGCTTTTGTGGCACTCTCTTGTCACAGAGAATGCCAGAAGCTTGGCGCCACTTCATCCATCCACCCTATACTGTAGAGAGTAAAATAAAAGTCATTTTAATTTGGACCGAAAGAAGTTTCTGCTATAGTAAGAAGACGCCTGACCCTTTGGTTCATTGGATACGAATATCACAGGAATAGAAAACTTGTACGAAATGAGATTTCATGTACCTCAAATCCTATGCGTAGGAATAGGAAGAGAGATATCCTTTGGTTCACATCATTAGATTTTTTCCATTGAGTCTAGGCTAATGTTTGTTTTCCTATGAAATGTGGAGGATAGGAAGAATTCCTCCATAGTAATAGGATTCTATTCCTACAAACCAAAAGGACTCTAAAGGAATTTTTCCTACAGAAATCCTATCCTATAGCATTCCAACAAAATTCCTCCAAACCAAAGGAGGCCTCATAATATTATAAGTTGAAGGTGTGCTAACTGCACTACCAATTACCTGTTCTCTGTTTCAGTTGTTTGTTCTGTCTAATAATGCGGAGGGTTCAACTTTTGTGGTTTTTTGACACGATTTCCATAATTCTGAAGCTAATGTTTTTCTATTTCTAGTCATAGAAAATTATGAGAGCAACCCCGATAGCTTTTCCTGATTCAGTAGTACATTTTGTTTGACTGATGATATTGCTTGCTCCGCAGGATCTACAGTTACATTTTGTTGGCTGAGATGCAGAAGTTGCTTGTCAAGTGTAGTTTCTTCCATCTGTATGCTCGACGCCGAGATTGAGCCTCTATGTAGCATGCAGTCTTCAGCTCTGAAGTGAACCTGTAGGAATTAATCGCTTGATTTGCTAATTTCAGTAGACATTCGGCGACTGGCATGAAGGCGCATTGGCCTGCTTCGATTTAATTTGCCTTGTGAGACAAGCATGTTGTCATGAGCTTAAACTATCAACTGATCTTGCTTGCATTTTATTATCTTCTGTGTTGTATCAGCAGGGAGAGGTTTTGACGTCCGATTTGTCTTTTTTTTTTCTTCTTTTGCCGAATCTCTACCTGGTTACGTGCTGCCTCGAGCTGTTCGAACTCCTCCAGGTTCTCGTACCTGGCGGCCGGAGACCACTTGGGGGTTGATTTGGATGAGCGGCGGGGTGTTGCGCGTGTGCAGAGGGGGGAAGTTGAGCTTCGTTTTGCAACCATAGAGTTCTACCGCCACGCCCTCGCCATGAGCTCCACCGACTGTTGGGAGCCCGGCCAATATCGGACGCCGGTGTCATTGTCTTTGATTCGTCGGCGTAGATCTGCGCCTCGAATCAGCCGTGATATACTTATGTCAGGCTGGACGTAGCAAGCGGTCTTTCTGGCCCGTTCGTGGCCCGTTTGGTCTTGGCCCGCTACAGAAAATGGTCGGTCCAGTCTGCCAAATTCGGCCCGAAAAAATCTTAGTCTGGTCCGGTCTTTAACTGGTTCGTTCGAGCGGACCGAGAAAACACGATCAGCGCCGTCGCCGTTCCTCGTTGTCACGGCCACCAGCAGCCCCAGGATGAACGACCGTGTCCCAGAGCTTCCCCTCTCCTTACTTCCTTTCCTCCCCTTCGGCCGTAGCTTCTTGCCGCTGCTCTCCATCGCTGTCATGTGTGCACTTTCGCTGAACTCGTGTTCTCGACCATGGCATCGACCCAACGGTAGCAGCAATTCCTGTCATGCCAGTGGAATTTGTTGCCATGGTAGCGCTTTTCGCGATGCAGACAAAGTGCCATGTCAGCCGTTTCAGCGCATCACGCACACAGCCAAGTTGGATCGTGGCAGAAACGGTCTGTCGTGATTTTCGTATCATGGGAGCAATACTCGGTCGTGATTTTCACGTCCAACAAATCAGGAAAGTACTTGTTTTGGAAGGCGTAATATTATCAGCGTGGAGACGGTCCGGGCCTGCTTAAATAAGTGGAGTGAACAAGTTAAGCAAGTACTGGATTGGACACCCCTTGCTTAAATAAACTGAGGACTTGTCTAAATTTATTTTTTGCCCTGATGCTCTGCAATATAATTCCAACGCTGAAACTATTTTCTGGGCTGCCTGTACATTAGCTTTCATAAAAAAAGCTATAATCTGTAAATAACAAATAACTTACTTTTGTCGTTGTTGAGAGATGCTAGAATCACAGCAGTTTCAGCATCATTTCTATTTAGCACCCAGCGTGGGCTTTGAATCGTCCAGCCCACGACACCTAAACCCTTACTGTTTGGGCTCTCGATCCCTCACGCTACGGTCTGCACCTGTACTTCACTTCCACTCCACCCTCCGCCGCCGCATCAGTGAGTGAGAAGGGCGAGATGACGGCCCGCCTCCGCCGCTCGCCGGCGGCGTCCCCGCTGGACGACGACGACCTGCTCTGCGAGATCCTCCTACGCTTCCCCCCGCATCCCTCCTCCCTCCCGCGCGCCTCCCTCGTCTGCAAGCGCTGGCGCCGCCTCGTCTCCGACACCGGATTCTCCCGCCGCTTCCGCCTCCGCCACCGCCGCAACCCTCCTCTCCTCGGGTTCTTCGACAGGGACCTCTCCTTCTCACCTACTCTGGAGCCCCCCAACCGTGTCCCTCCCGGCCGCTTCTCCTTGCAGCGCGACGACGACGACGACGACCGCTTTGTACCTCTTGGATGCCGCCATGGCCTCGTGCTCATCTACATTCCTGCGCGTCTTCAGATCCTGGTGTGGGACCCCATCACCGCCGACCAGCACTACATCGCCATCCCCCCTGCGGTTGCGGCATGTCCGGGGAAGGCTCGGATCAACGGGGCGGTGTTTCGCGCTGCGGGAGACGTCCAACACTTCCAGGTGGTCGCGGTAATTGCATACGGCGATGACCATCAGCATAGACGAGCGCTCGCCTGTGTTTACTCGTCTAAGGCCGGCTTATGGGGAGATCCCATCTCAACACCCCTTCCATACCGGGCAGTCCAGGCTGATGCAATCAGTGTTCCCACTCTCGTTTTTGCGGATGAAGCTGTGCTGGCTGGAGATTCCCTTCACTGGCTGCTTGATGGGAATTTCAATGGGATTCTCGAGTTTGATTTGGAGAAGCAGAGGCTAGCTGTGATACGGCTGCCAGAGGAGGTCAACTGCTTGAAGCTTGTGGGGGCAGAGGGCGGTGGGCTTGGTCTCCTCGGGCGGTCAGTCACAAGCTGCATGACCCAGTTATGGAAGAGGAAGTCCAATTGTGATGGTGTTGCTCCATGGGTGCTAGGAAGGACTATTGATCTGGAGGAGATACTTTCCATGAAACCAGAGCTGAAAGGGACCTTTGCAGGGGCCACTGCAATATTAGGGTTTGCAGAAGACAATAATTTGTTGTTGCTGTGGACAATTACCGGCCTCGTCGTGATCCATCTTGAGTCGTTGAAGTTCAAGAAGCTTTTCAAAACTAATACGTTTTTTCAGTATCATGCGTTCGAAGGTGTCTACACTGCTGCAGGTAATACCTTGTCTTAAGTTGCGGTTAGAACAAAACCAAGCTGTGTTTCGATAAGTGGCTGATGAAATTGTGTTCACTTCATTTTGTGTTAAGCCGACAATTTTAAGTAATGTCATGCCATTTGTTTATTTTGCTGCTTCATGACCTGCAGTGTTATGTTCTCATGCTTGCGTGGTGGTTTTTAATGTAATGATTATGATCCAGAAAATATATTATAGTGGTATCTAATTTAATTTATATTCTCAAACCTGGCAGGTCCTATCATATGAATATGAGGATATCCATACAATAAAACAATCATCACCTATGTTTGAGAAAATGAACAATGATTAGCAAAATTGGCATTTTTTGTAGAATAACTGAACTAAGTGATATTGACATATCGTTAACTGTGTTTGTGCATAGCTGCAGTCCCATTTTTTTGACTGATGTGATGCACAACAGTTGGAACTTGGAAGTCGACTACATGAAAAACCACCTATATTTCTTTCATTCAGTTTGAATCAGCTAGGTAGCTCAGAATGTACATTTGGAAGCTTAATTAGGCTTAGCTATATTTCTTTCATTCAGTATTATTGTCTCTGCTGGTGTTGTTTATGGTCTTAAATCGATAATAACTGCTTGATTTTATATTTTGTGCGTGTTCGAGAAAAAAAATGGACACCTGGTACTCGCTGTTGATTCACATTTTTTTAAAAATAATCCATAATAACTACTTGATTGGAAAGAATCTGTGATAGTTTAACTAAATTTCACTGTTGCTTCATTTTGATATCTGCAACATGATGCAGCTAGACATGCCTTTAGCTACTAATCAAGTCAGGATGTTTGCTTGTGACAATTGCCAACGTTCTATTGTTCTGAAACCAGTGATAAATAGCATGTTTACTGATACTCGAACTGAAAGAGAAACGAGTCTTAACTTTTTTGGTAGGTACAATTCCAATCAAGATTATAGTTCTACCTGCAGAAGAGGTGGATCCTACCTTCCGGGCGCCTTGCCGATAGATCCTGTTAGGAAAAGTGTCAGCATTCGGATTATGTCATTGTAGTTGGAGAGTCCCAGCTGTTTTTCTTTTCCTTTTGTTCGAACATGTTCCGTGCCAGGACATACAGCGGCTGGATCACCTTTTTTTTGTTCGATGAGTCCTAGTTGCTTGCTGCAGGATCTAGGTGATCAATTTTGCTGGATCACCTTTTTTTGTTCGATGAGTCTTAGTTGGTTATTCAAGGATCTAGATGATCAAAGTTCCCAAATCATTGATTGATTAAGTTATGGCCATCTTGTTTTTTGATGAGCGTCCATTTGGGATTTGATTTCTGGTAGGTCTCCGATGTTGTTACATGGACAAGGCTTCCAGAACTAGTTGGCTGGGTGCACTACCGGACTCGCGGTCTATGCCTACGGCCAGGGGCCGTCGGCATAGGCCCCATAGCCGTCGGCATATCCCCGTCAGTGTAGATCACGTCAGCGTACTCCTGTCAGACCGTCGGCACAATAATGCCGTCGGCATAGGTGGCTATGCCGACGGCCCTGGCGCAGCCGTCGGCATAGATTAGCCGTCGGCGTAGTTTTCCGTCTGACGGCAACGGACTGCGCCGTCAAAACTGTTGGCGGTTCAGGGGGCGACACGTGGCGAAGATATGCCTACGGCAAAGCCGTCGGCATAGATATATAAATCTATGCCGACGGCTTTGCCGTAGGCATATCTTCGCCACGTGTCGCTCCCTGGTTTAACCTGGCGGCAGGGCAGCATAGCCGTCGGCATAGATTTATATCTATGCCGACGGCTTTGCCGTAGGCATAGCCCTGCCACGTGTCGCCTCCTGGTGGCCCTGGGCGTATCTATGCCGACGGCTTTGCCGTAGGCATAGTTTTGTTTTTATTTTTTTTATTTTTCCTGTTTTCTCTTTTCCAATTCATTTGACAACATTTCAAAACAGAATAATATGAAATATGACAGTTCATCAACATCATTTAAACATAGTCAAGTTCATCATCTAAAGATCATCACCGGCGAAAGTCCACGAACATAAGAATAGTGCAAGACATGAAACATCATAAAAGTTGAAACATGAAAGACATGGCATAACGGCCGCATACACCATCGACATCAAGCACCACCGAGTCCACCTCCGCCAAAACCACCACCACCACCGAGTCCACCTCCGCCAAAACCACCACCAAGTCCACCTCCGCCAAAACCGCCACCGCCAAGTCCACCTCCGCCAAAACCGCCACCGCCAAGTCCTCCTCCGCCAAAACCGCCACCGCGACCACCATCACTCTGCCAGGTCGGAGTGACTGGGGTCGACGGAGCAGGAGTCGAGCCACCGGTCCCCTACATGTTTGAAAGAAGTTTCTAATGGTAAATATGACATGATAGTGTTGAATGAACGAGAACTAGTTTGTCATTAGTTAGGCAAATTTACTAACCGGAGTATCACCGCCTAGTGCCAGCCATTCCTCGAACGTGGGAAGGTGTGGGGCGTCTCCCGCAGGTGGTGGTGGGGGTCCAACTTGTGGTGGCTCCGTGCGGTTAGTCCAAGACGCCAAGATAGCCTGGATGTTAGTTAAACAAGTCCACTTAGAAACAAGCCGTGATCAACAAAGTCAGAAGGAATGAAAGTGCAAATTTGAGCTTGGTTTAAGAGGGCAAAACTAACCGCCATTGCTTGACGGCTGTAATCATCGTTTGCCTTCACTCATTGCAAGTACTCCCTCACCTCAATATGCCTATGCTCGAGAAAGGCCTGATATGCCTACAAAATTGAGGTTGTTTCTAAGTGGGCAGTGATGAAAATAAACTAAGAAAGATAGAGACAAAGAAGATAAGGGGAAGTACTTACAGCATGTTGGCGGACTAAGGGAGGCTGCGAACGCCCCGTACTCTCTAACGGGCTCGGGTTGGTAGCTCGAAGCCGTGTGTAGGAGATCGACGGAGTGATCAAGCCATCGAAACACGGATACCGGCCATGGGACTTACCCTGGATGGCCACCACCGCCGTGTCGTCGATCTGAGACTGGGCGACCTCAGGAACGGGAACATCTGGATGCAACTTCTGATAGTTCTGAGTGTAAGACTCCAGGTGTTGCTCGGTGTTGCCGTAGTACTGGCTCTCGCCCTCCTTGCGATCACTCCGCTCGCGGGCCAGCTTCCACGACTCCATGTCTGAGAGCGGCCTCTGCAACTTGTCCTCCTGCAACGTCAAACATAAGTTAGCCATACATAAGAACATGATGGTAAAGAAGAACCAAAATGCATCTTTCATATAGATATACCTTCATGGCCTTGAAGCCCTAGTGGTTCCTGTTTCCTTGGCCGTGTGTCCCGTCTTTTCCACGGTTAGCCCGGGCCTTGATGCTCTTGGCAACAAACTCTGGATCGTCACTGACCCACCTATCCACCAAACACGCCCATCCGTCATGCCTTCCATAGCACCAACGAGGAACAACCTATGCAAATTTTGGAAGCATGACATGTGAGCATGAAACATATAGTTGACTCCTTGAAACAATGAAAAGTCAGTAATAGTTACCATCATGAACTGCTCCCTGCTCATGGTAATTTTGTCCCTCTGTGCTTGAGTTTTGGTCATCTTTTGTTGTAGGTAGACGTGGTAGTACTGTGAGACGGCAACCCAACGCACCTCGTACTGCAACTGACGAGCTTTCTTCTTTGCAGACGCAAGTAAGACCACGTCGGCTCTGGCCTTGTGCTCGTCAAGAACTCTATAGAGTTGCTGCAATCATGCATAAACCAGAAGCAAACAAGGCATGAGTTGAGTGATTCAATGATAAACTATGAACGAAACTAAAGACAAGTGATTCAAAATGGAACTTACCCAAAATTTGGTGATCACGGCCTTAGCGGCCGTCCCGTACTCCGCGTTGCAGCAAGCCTCGTAGTGGGCCCAGCTTGTGGCCAAAACACGCAGCTGTGGGTCCCTGTCTGACCGCGGGCAGAATAGGCCAGGCCAAAACTGCTTCAACAGGACAGTGGGAAGGCCGTTCAGTTTACGGCCCTTTCCGTGAAGGATCCAGTTACTGCAAAAGAATCAAAGGGTTGCCATGTGTACAATAAAAAAATGTTGTCATGTGTTGAAAGTATGATTGAGATGCACTTACTTTGTCCCCGCAGGTTCAATGAGCCACTTGTGCGCCTCGATAGAAGGTGGTGTAGGTACTCCGGCATTACCACGCAGCCACCCCTGCGGAGCACCCGGTGGCAAGTCACCCCACAACTCGGGGTCAACCTCCCCTCCACCCTCCTCGCCCTCCTCGGCCTCCTCCTCCTCGGCCTCCTCCTCCTCGGCCTCCTCCTCCTCGGCCTCCTCCTCCTCGGCATCAGGAATATATTCCTCCTCCTCAGACTCAGAAGCTGCATCAGCATAGGAGGGCATCGAAGAAGACCCTCCTATTTCGGACACGGCCCGGAGTTTTTTGGCCCGGTTGCCTCTCCCCCCACCTCCTCGTCCTCTAGGGGCTCTCCCCCCACCCCCTCCTCCTCTAGGGTCTCCTCCCCCGACCCCTCCACCTCCCTGTGAGGTGCCATCCTCGCGTAGTCGGGAGGGAACCTTGTGGGCTCGTCCACTCCAAGTAAGTCCTCCTTTGATTTTACTGAGGAAACTGGCACCGCTAGACTTGCCCATGATTAGCAAACCTGCATTGAGAAGAGAATAAACAATTAGTAAGGATATAAAAAAACAAGCATACAGGAAAGACATTAATAACGGAAGAGAACATTATTAAAAGAACATACATTTTCTAGAATCCATATGAATCATCACTATTGTAATCTATTTGTCGACTGGTCTCATCATCACTATCCCGCATATCTTCTTCATTTTCTGACGGAGGTGGAGGCTCTTCCTCATCGTCAGCGTCAGCGTCTTCATTTAACTTTTCAAGCATAATTATGTCTCTTTGATTCACAATTGCCTCACCATCAATCCGGCAGCCGTCGTCGTTTGGGTCCAGGTCAACATAACCCAAGTCATCATCCTCCTTGTTTCGGACCACGTCATCATGTTCCTCTTGAAAAAACACTCCCTCGTATGTCATGGGGTTTATGTTGTAGTAATCATCATCGTTCGGGTCCGGTAGCTTACCATGTGGCGACACCTTGAACACAACTTCCCAACCCTTTAGGTACTCTTTCTGGCATGGGTAAGGCAGATAATATACTTGTGTGGCCTGGGTAGCGGCGATAAAGAGATCAGCTCCGGCATAGACGGTTGATGGTTTAACTTCAACTAAACCAACAGAAGGCGTATGTCTCAGACCCTTTTTGGGGTCGAACCATCGGCATTTGAACACAGTTAGACTTAGGTGTTTACGACCACATTTGAATGTAAGCTCGTATATTTTTCCTACCCTTCCGTAGTAATCTACATTATTATCTCCTTCGGTGAAGACTCCGATATTTATGGTTTTGGGATCAGGCCGACTGTTCTGGTGCTCCTTTGTATGGAAGCGATACCCATTCACATCATACTTTTGGCATGTCATGACGGTAGGGTCAAAACCAATGGAAACCCATCTCAATTCTTCATCCATTGATTCGTTCGGATCATTTCCCTACAAGTTTAATTGAAATTATAGGGTGCATGAGTTTAATTGGAAGTGTGAAATGGGTAATAGGGAAGTGTGAAAAATTACTTTCTCCATGAACCACGCAATGAAATTTTTCCTTCCATCAGCACCCTTTCGGAGAAGAGCAAGTGCCTCCGCTTCAGTAGGAGGCAGCATCCCCGTCCACTCTTCCTCAACGAATCAACTACAATAAGAAAAGCGGTATAAGAACTAGGCAAAGTGAACATAATGAATTGACTAAAAGAATGGTGCAAAGGTATTACCTCATCCACTCATCCTCAACTTCCTTGATGTTGTGCAAGATATAGAACATGACATCCTCCCACTCATCTCGTGGCATGACATAAGATGTCGAGCATCCAGCCCTGCCACCTTGCCCGGTGAATAGAGGCAACTTGGGTTTATACTTGGGTTCTTCTGTATTGTATCGAGACACCTTATTGTGCAACGTGGGAACATGGTCCGGATAGTAGGCTGTCCTAAGGTCTGCCACCTCCTCTAGGATAACTGCCTCAGCTATGGAAGCTTCAATCTTAGCTTTGTTTCCACATTTCTATCTCAGATGCTTGTTCTGTCTCAGGGCCGTACTGCCAACGATACTGCACAGGGCCCCCCAACAATACCTCGTTCGCAAGGTGCAAAATGAGATGTGTCATCGGAGTAAAGAAGCCTGGCGGGAAGATCTTCTCTAGCTTGCATATCAACTCCGGCGCCTTCTTATGCATTTCTTTTATCTTCTCAGGACATACTTCTTTAGCACAAAGCGTTCGGAAGAAATGGCTTAACTCCACAAGCACACGCCAGACACGCTCGGGAACATAGCCCTGAACCATCACCGGCATAATCCGCTCAATCCATACATGATAGTCATGACTCTTGAGCCCGGTCACTCTGCCCGTTGAAAGATTGACCCCCTTACTTATATTCGACGCATAACCATCAGTGAACTTCACGACGTGTTTCAGCCACTTGAATGCCTCCATCTTATGATCCTTTGTAAGTACGAAGTCAGCATCTGGCTTGAACCAAGATTTTCGACTGCCTGTGGGAGGTTGCATGTGAAGACGTGGTCTATCACAAATATTCTGTTGATCGACTCTAGCATTAACATTATCCTTTGTCTTATCAGGAATGTTGAGGATCGTGTTAAAAAGGGACTCTGCGACATTCTTTTCGGTGTGCATCACATCGATGTTGTATGGAAGTTTGAGGTCCTTAAAATAGGGAAGCTGCGTGAAGGGGGTAATGTGAGTCCAGTTGTGCGTCTCACCATATCCTTCAAAACATTTTTCCCTTTACCGATGCCTTTGCCTTTGCCTTTGCCTTTGCCTTTCCCTTCACCGACAGGCTTAAGAGCTTTGAGCTGAGCAAGCACATCCGCACCAGAAAACGTTGGAATCTCGTTTACTTCATGGACAACTTTGCCTTTTGTGAAGTTCTTCTTGTCTTCCCTATCAGGATGGTCTGGAGGGAGGAATTGTCGATGCTGGTCAAAGGCAACATACTTGCCACCCTTCTTCAGCCAAATGAAAATCAAGGCCTGCATGCACACTGGGCAAGGCATCTTTCCACTTGTACACCATCCGTAGAACAGGGCATAGCCGGGAAAGTCATGCATGCAATACTGTAGCCAAACTTTCATCAAGAAATTTTTCTGCAGATGTCGGTCGTATGTCAACCTCGGGAAGTACCAAGAATGGTGCAAATCATCCACCAACGGCTGCATAAACACACTCAAATTCTTCCCTGGATATTCAGGCCCCGGAATTATAAGCGACAGGAACATGGTCTTGCGTTGCATTATGGCGCCGGGAGGGAGATTGAGCGGAATAACAAATATGGGCCAGCAGCTGTATGGATTAGACGACATACCATATGGATTGAACCCATCACCCGTTATAGCAATTCTGACATTCCCAGCCTCGGCTGCTTCCTCCGGGTACTTTATATCGAATGACTTCCATGCTTCACCTTCTGATGTATGTACAATTTTTTTTGGATTGTACCTTTTCCCTTCCTTGTGCCACTTCATCATTTTGGCAGACTCCTCGGTGATGAAAAGGCGCTGCAGTCTTTTTATAAAATCAAGATACCGAAGAACCTTCACAGGGATTTTTAGCTGCCGCTTCTGACCATGCTTATCGACCACCTCAATATACCGAGAGGAACTGCACTTCCTACAGTAGTTGTCATTCGCATACTCATGCCTAAACAAAAGGCAATTCTTTGGACAAACATGTATTTTCTCATAGTCCATGGAGAGCGCCTTCATGATTTTCTTTGTACCGTACAGGGTTTTCGGCAGTTCATGGCCCTCGGGCAGGCTGTTAGCCCATACTCCCAGAAATGCTTCGAAGCAACCTCGGCTACAGCCGTACTCAGCCTTCACTTCCACCAGTTGCGAGATGGCATCCAGCACAGACAGCTTGGCACCCTCATAGAGAGGTTTCTTTGACGCGGCCAAGATTTCCAGGAAGGCCTTTGCGGTTTCCTCCGGCTCCTCCGGTTCATTCGCTGAATGTGACGGAGGTGTCGGCTGTGCGGCAAAGACATCATCTAGCATGTCTCTAACCCCATCGTCCTCATAACCAGCGACGCGTTGTCGTATCACATCCTCTCTACCACGGTCCCGCTGGGCAAAGTTTATCGGCATATTAAAGTTGGGCATAAATCCATGCGTGCGAAGGTGCTTAGTCATTGCACTCTTATTTCTGCGGATACGTCTCTTACATCTGGCACACGGGCATTCTGGCACCATCCTCATTGGACTACGGAATATCTCTTTCAAAAACACATCAGTTTTCTCGACCCACTCTGTTGTTACTTGATTCCGACGGAAAAACCCACCATACATCCACTGATTATCTGCCATCTCTGCTTTATTGGAACCCACACAACAAAATTAATGATTCATTTAAATTACCCACATCAATATTTTATTTTTTACAAGGTTGACGAGTAATCCACCTACATCTCTAATAGGTAAAGATGGGTCCTAATCCCACCCGAGAATGTGTAGATTGAGTACGGTCCATGCTCTACCCCATTCCGAGACAAAATTTCGGCAGCACCTCCCCGCTGTTCTCCAAATACACGTCTCGGAAAAATGCCGAGAGAATGTGCATCCGGAGAACAACAGGGAGGCGCCGCCGAAATCCTGTCTCGGAACGGGGTAGAGCATGAACAACGTACCCAATCTACACATCCTCGGGCTGTCCGTGGAAAGCGCTGGACAATCCGAAAGAGCTGCGGTGATAAATATGCAATTGAATGCATATTTATC
>NC_057810.1:87325147-87326743 GCF_018294505.1 Triticum aestivum
TCTCAGGGCCGTACTGCCAACGATACTGCACAGGGCCCCCCAACAATACCTCGTTCGCAAGGTGCAAAATGAGATGTGTCATCGGAGTAAAGAAGCCTGGCGGGAAGATCTTCTCTAGCTTGCATATCAACTCCGGCGCCTTCTTATGCATTTCTTTTATCTTCTCAGGACATACTTCTTTAGCACAAAGCGTTCGGAAGAAATGGCTTAACTCCACAAGCACACGCCAGACACGCTCGGGAACATAGCCCTGAACCATCACCGGCATAATCCGCTCAATCCATACATGATAGTCATGACTCTTGAGCCCGGTCACTCTGCCCGTTGAAAGATTGACCCCCTTACTTATATTCGACGCATAACCATCAGTGAACTTCACGACGTGTTTCAGCCACTTGAATGCCTCCATCTTATGATCCTTTGTAAGTACGAAGTCAGCATCTGGCTTGAACCAAGATTTTCGACTGCCTGTGGGAGGTTGCATGTGAAGACGTGGTCTATCACAAATATTCTGTTGATCGACTCTAGCATTAACATTATCCTTTGTCTTATCAGGAATGTTGAGGATCGTGTTAAAAAGGGACTCTGCGACATTCTTTTCGGTGTGCATCACGTCGATGTTGTATGGAAGTTTGAGGTCCTTAAAATAGGGAAGCTGCGTGAAGGGGGTAATGTGAGTCCAGTTGTGCGTCTCACCATATCCTTCAAAACATTTTTTCCCTTTACCGATGCCTTTGCCTTTGCCTTTGCCTTTGCCTTTCCCTTCACCGACAGGCTTAAGAGCTTTGAGCTGAGCAAGCACATCCGCACCAGAAAACGTTGGAATCTCGTTTACTTCATGGACAACTTTGCCTTTTGTGAAGTTCTTCTTGTCTTCCCTATCAGGATGGTCTGGAGGGAGGAATTGTCGATGCTGGTCAAAGGCAACATACTTGCCACCCTTCTTCAGCCAAATGAAAATCAAGGCCTGCATGCACACTGGGCAAGGCATCTTTCCACTTGTACACCATCCGTAGAACAGGGCATAGCCGGGAAAGTCATGCATGCAATACTGTAGCCAAACTTTCATCAAGAAATTTTTCTGCAGATGTCGGTCATATGTCAACCTCGGGAAGTACCAAGAATGGTGCAAATCATCCACCAACGGCTGCATAAACACACTCAAATTCTTCCCTGGATATTCAGGCCCCGGAATTATAAGCGACAGGAACATGGTCTTGCGTTGCATTATGGCGCCGGGAGGGAGATTGAGCGGAATAACAAATATGGGCCAGCAGCTGTATGGATTAGACGACATACCATATGGATTGAACCCATCACCCGTTATAGCAATTCTGACATTCCCAGCCTCGGCTGCTTCCTCCGGGTACTTTATATCGAATGACTTCCATGCTTCACCTTCTGATGTATGTACAATTTTTTTTGGATTGTACCTTTTCCCTTCCTTGTGCCACTTCATCATTTTGGCAGACTCCTCGGTGATGAAAAGGCGCTGCAGTCTTTTTATAAAATCAAGATACCGAAGAACCTTCACAGGGATTTTTAGCTGCCGCTTCTGACCATGCTTATCGACCACCTCAATATACCGAGAGGAAC
>NC_057810.1:87359995-87360970 GCF_018294505.1 Triticum aestivum
ACGCGTCCGTTTCCCCCCTCCGGGTGCCGGCGGCGGCGCCGTTCGTGAGGGGGGCCACGCACCGGAGACGCGTGCCGCCTCTTCGGACATGCCACAACACCACCCCGCATGTATGAGGGCCCGGTACGACGCTCCGGTGGCATTGCTACCCCCCCAGGGCCCCCGTCCCGCCTAACCCTGTAGCGTTTGACCACGGGATCTAGCCCTTTGACTTTGCACGGACGGGCTTTGACCAGTGGACCTCTCCACCCGGTTGTGTCGGGTCGGCCCAGAGGGAGACCGGGGAGCAACATCCGGGCCAGGCCCACAGCTACATCCACTCCGTGTAGACCCGACGCGTCCGTTTCCCCCCTCCGGGTGCCGGCGGCGGCGCCGTCCGTGAGGGGGGGCACGCACCGGAGACGCGTGCTGGGCGTTTGCAACCGCCTCAACATTTCCAGACTTGTGAGAGGCCGCCTACGCAAGATTTTACGGTATGCTACCCCCCGAAGGCCGCCGGCCACAGTCGTAGACGTGCGAAGAGCAATCCGCGTAGAGGGAAGTGTTCAGATACTTCTCCATCACAAAAAATTATGAAAAATTACCATCAGTCCTATAGCACATGTGCCCACGTTGTGTAAAAAACTCATGATTTTATCGCGCTCCAAGTATTTAATAATATTCACGCTGCATCGTTACCGCAGAACGTCTACCACCGTTTCATTGCCGTCCGTGAGGGGGGCCACAACCCGGAGACGCGTGCCGCCTCTTCGGACATGCCACAACACCACCCCGCATGTATGAGGGCCCGGTACGATGCTCCGGTGGCGTTGCTACCCCCCAGGGCCCCCGTCCCGCCTAACCCTGTAGCGTTTGACCACGGGATCTAGCCCTTTGACTTTGCACGGACGGGCTTTGACCAGTGGACCTCTCCACCCGGTTGTGTTAGGTCGGCCCATAGGAACACTTTGGAGCAACATCCGGGCCAGGCCCACA
>NC_057810.1:87361398-87362260 GCF_018294505.1 Triticum aestivum
ATGCAACCCTTTCGGACGGGAGATCTAGGTTACGCGACTTGATGTGAAAATTCAATCTAGTTAAAAGAGGCTAGGAGTTGAAGGTGGATTCGTAGCTCACCCTCCGCTGTAGAGGAAGTAGTCTAGCAGCGGCAGGATCACGGACCAAACCCAGACGACGAAGGCTCCAGTGAGATGAAATACCACAAAGCCTGTAAATTTTACCGAGTCAAAAATTTGAGGGCATCACATCACATAAAGCATTGACACTTCAAACTATGAAAAAATCATATTGCTGATGACATCTAGTCAAGGTTTTAGATCATCATGATACTTCAAATCCTAATTTTCATCAAGTGTCAAATTTTGTTCTTCAATTTTTTTAGCAAGATCATCATGATAAAATAACTACTCATCAGATACAAATTTTGTCAACATCACAAAATGAAACTATAGCTATTTGACAACATCTCAAATATACCAATTTTGTTCTTCAAGATTTTTTTAGCGCGTCTCGCATAGCTATTTGACAACATCACCAACTTGACCAAAGCTATAACTAACCAATATAAATCAATCCATCCATTCATCCATACAACATGCATCTATCACATATATAACAAGCTGTAAAAATTGCAAAAAAATGAAGAAGAAAAAAAAGCTCACCGGGGCGGCCGGGGACGGTGAGGCAGGGGCGGTCGGTGCAGCGGGCGAGCAGGGGGCCTCGGTGGAGGGCAGGGCCGGCCAGGGACGGGAGCGCTGGGAGCGCTGGGCGCACGGGCCGGCAGGAGCCGCGGCCGGCGCGCGGTCGGTGGGAGGCCGGGGCAGCGGCGGGGTCGGGAGAACTGCGGGGCGACGGCGGCGACTCCGGGAGCGGCTAAGC
>NC_057810.1:87362379-87362878 GCF_018294505.1 Triticum aestivum
CGGCGAGGGGGCAGCCGAGGTGCGGCGGCGACGGGGCAGCAGGGGTGCGGTGGCGCGGCGCAGCTCGGGTGGGGGAGGAGAGAATGAGTGGAGGGGGTGCGCCCAGCGGGTGGATAAGGCAAACTATGCCGACGGCTAAGCCGTCGGCATAGGTGAGGAGGCCACGTGGCACCTATGCCGACGGCTTAGCCGTAGGCATATATTTTTTTATTTTCCTTTTTTATTTATATAAATTTTTTAATGTTTTCTGATAGTTATATATTTATTCTTTTTTATTTCATATAGATTTTTAAATTTTTTTATAGTTATAATTTTCCTTTTTATGTATTATTATTTCATATAGATTTTTTATTTTTTGAAACCGCTCGGCCGGCCCTCTCCTCTCATATAATTTTTATTTTTTATTTTTTATTTTATTTTTTGAAACCGCTCGACGCTCCGGTGGCATTGCTACCCCCCAGGGCCCCCGTCCCGCCTAACCCTGTAGCGTTTGACCACG
>NC_057810.1:87362888-87364142 GCF_018294505.1 Triticum aestivum
CTTTGCACGGACGGGCTTTGACCAGTGGACCTCTCCACCCGGTTGTGTCGGGTCGGCCTAGAGGGACACCGGGGAGCAACATCCGGGCCAGGCCCACAGCTACATCCACTCCGTGTAGACCCGACGCGTCCGTTTCCCCCCTCCGGGTGCCGGCGGCGGCGCCGTCCGTGAGGGGGGGGCACGCACCGGAGACGCGTGCTGGGCGTTTGCAACCGCCTCAACACTTCCACACTTGTGAGAGGCCGCCTACGCAAGATTTTACGGTATGCTACCCCCCGAAGGCCGCCGGCCATAGTCGTAGACGTGCGAAGAGCAATCCGCGTAGAGGGAAGTGTTCAGATACTTCTCCATCACAAAAAATTATGAAAAATTACCATCAGTCCTATAGCACATGTGCCCACGTTGTGTAAAAAACTCATGATTTTATCGCGCTCCAAGTATTTAATAATATTCACGCTGCATCGTTACCGCAGAACGTCTACCACCGTTTCATTGCCGTCCGTGAGGGGGGCCACAACCCGGAGACGCGTGCCGCCTCTTCGGACATGCCACAACACCACCCCGCATGTATGAGGGCCCGGTACGACGCTCCGGTGGCATTGCTACCCCCCCAGGGCCCCCGTCCCGCCTATCCCTGTAGCGTTTGACCACGGGATCTAGCCCTTTGACTTTGCACGGACGGGCTTTGACCAGTGGACCTCTCCACCCGGTTGTGTCGGGTCGGCCTAGAGGGACACCGGGGAGCAACATCCGGGCCAGGCCCACAGCTACATCCACTCCGTGTAGACCCGACGCGTCCGTTTCCCCCCTCCGGGTGCCGGCGGCGGCGCCGTCCGTGAGGGGGGGGCACGCACCGGAGACGCGTGCTGGGCGTTTGCAACCGCCTCAACACTTCCACACTTGTGAGAGGCCGCCTACGCAAGATTTTACGGTATGCTACCCCCCGAAGGCCGCCGGCCATAGTCGTAGACGTGCGAAGAGCAATCCGCGTAGAGGGAAGTGTTCAGATACTTCTCCATCACAAAAAATTATGAAAAATTACCATCAGTCCTATAGCACATGTGCCCACGTTGTGTAAAAAACTCATGATTTTATCGCGCTCCAAGTATTTAATAATATTCACGCTGCATCGTTACCGCAGAACGTCTACCACCGTTTCATTGCCGTCCGTGAGGGGGGCCACAACCCGGAGACGCGTGCCGCCTCTTCGGACATGCCACAACACCACCCCGCATGTATGAGGGCCCGGTACGA
>NC_057810.1:87364152-87365233 GCF_018294505.1 Triticum aestivum
TAATTTTCCTTTTTATGTATTATTATTTCATATAGATTTTTTATTTTTTGAAACCGCTCGGCCGGCCCTCTCCTCTCATATAATTTTTATTTTTTATTTTTTATTTTATTTTTTGAAACCGCTCGACGCTCCGGTGGCATTGCTACCCCCCAGGGCCCCCGTCCCGCCTAACCCTGTAGCGTTTGACCACGAGATCTAGCCCTTTGACTTTGCACGGACGGGCTTTGACCAGTGGACCTCTCCACCCGGTTGTGTCGGGTCGGCCCAGAGGGACACCGGGAAGCAACATCCGGGCCAAATCCACAGCTACATCCACTCCGTGTAGACCCGACGCGTCCGTTTCCCCCTCCAGGTGCCGGCGGCGGCGCCGTCCGTGAGGGGGGGGGGGCACACCCCAGAGACGCGTGCTGGGCGTTTGCAACCGCCTCAACACTTCCAGACTTGTGAGAGGCCGCCTATGCAAGATTTTACGGTATGCTACCCCCCGGAGGCGCGTCCGGCCACAGTCGTAGACGTGCGAAGAGCAATCCGCGTAGAGGGAAGTGTTCAGATACTTCTCCATCACAAAAAATTATGAAAAATTACCATCAGTCCTATAGCACATGTGCCCATGTTGTGTAAAAAACTCATGATTTTATCGCGCTCCAAGTATTTAATAATATTCAAGCTGCATCGTTACCGCAGAACGTCTACCACCGTTTCATTGCCGTCCGTGAGGGGGGCCACAACCCGGAGACGCGTGCCGCCTCTTCGGACATGCCACAACACCACCCCGCATGTATGAGGGCCCGGTTCGACGCTCCGGTGGCATTGCTACCCCCCAGGGCCCCCGTCCCGCCTAACCCTGTAGCGTTTGACCACGGGATCTAGCCCTTTGACTTTGCACGGACGGGCTTTGACCAGTGGACCTCTCCACCCGGTTGTGTTAGGTCGGCCCATAGGAACACTTTGGAGCAACATCCGGGCCAGGCCCACAGCTACATCCACTCCGTGTAGACTCGACGCGTCCGTTTCCCCCCTCCGGGTGCCGGCGGCGGCGCCGTTCGTGAGGGGGGCCACGCACCGGAGACGCGTGCCGCCT
>NC_057810.1:87365655-87366662 GCF_018294505.1 Triticum aestivum
GCCGCCTCTTCGGACATGCCACAACACCACCCCACATGTATGAGGGCCCGGTACGACGCTCCGGTGGCATTGCTACCCCCCCAGGGCCCCCGTCCCGCCTAACCCTGTAGCGTTTGACCACGGGATCTAGCCCTTTGACTTTGCACGGACGGGCTTTGACCAGTGGACCTCTCCACCCAGTTGTGTCGGGTCGGCCCAGAGGGACACCGGGGAGCAACATCCGGGCCAAACCCACAGCTACATCCACTCCGTGTAGACCCGACGCGTCCGTTTCCCCCCTCCAGGTGCCGGCGGCGGCGCCGTCCGTGAGGGGGGGGGGCACGCACCGGAGACGCGTGCTGGGCGTTTGCAACTGCCTCAACACTTCCAGACTTGTGAGAGGCCGCCTACGCAAGATTTTACGGTATGCTACCCCCCGGAGGCCGCCGGCCACAGTCGTAGACGTGCGAAGAGCAATCCGCGTAGAGGGAAGTGTTCAGATACTTCTCCATCACAAAAAATTATGAAAAATTACCATCAGTCCTATAGCACATGTGCCCACGTTGTGTAAAAAACTCATGATTTTATCGCGCTCCAAGTATTTAATAATATTCACGCTGCATCGTTACCGCAGAACGTCTACCACCGTTTCATTGCCGTCCGTGAGGGGGGCCACAACCCGGAGACGCGTGCCGCCTCTTCGGACATGCCACAACACCACCTCGCATGTATGAGGGCCCGGTACGACGCTCCGGTGGCATTGCTACCCCCCAGAGGGCCCCCGTCCCGCCTAACCCTGTAGCGTTTGACCACGGGATCTAGCCCTTTGACTTTGCACGGACGGGCTTTGACCAGTGGACCTCTCCACCCGGTTGTGTTAGGTCGGCCCATAGGAACACTTTGGAGCAACATCCGGGCCAGGCCCACAGCTACATCCACTCCGTGTAGACTCGACGCGTCCGTTTCCCCCTCCGGGTGCCGGCGGCGGCGCCGTTCGTGAGGGGGGCCACGCACCGGAGACGCGTGCC
>NC_057810.1:87367216-87369579 GCF_018294505.1 Triticum aestivum
CCCCCAGGGCCCCCGTCCCGCCTAACCCTGTAGCGTTTGACCACGGGATCTAGCCCTTTGACTTTGCACGGACGGGCTTTGACCAGTGGACCTCTCCACCCGGTTGTGTCGGGTCGGCCCAGAGGGACACCGGGGAGCAACATCCGGGCCAAACCCACAGCTACATCCACTCCGTGTAGACCCGACGCGTCCGTTTCCCCCTCCAGGTGCCGGCGGATGTGAGGGGGGTCACTCTCTGGAGACGGGTGTCGGGCGTTTGCAACTGCTACAAAACTTCTGTCGGCATAGCTGTTTTTGATTTTAATAAAATATAAGGATCTATATTTAAAAGAACATGACCGCACATTATTAACGTGCTCGAAAAAATACAAACTATATATATATATATATATATATATATATATATATATATATATATATAATATGGAAAAAAACAAACTACATATATATTCATATGTATGTTTATATTTAACATGCTACATGTTAGTTGATATAATAATACACAAAAAAGCATTAAAAAATATGTACGAAAAAAATATAGCTATGCCGACGGCCTAGCCGTCGGCATAGATCCGACCAGCGTGCCGCGGATCGCTGACGTGGCAGGTATGCCGTCGGCAGCCGTCGGCATAGGCTCTGCATGGTGCGGCCTGGATCGATGACGTGGCCTGTGTACCTATGCCGACGGCCCCCCGTTTCGGCCGTCGGCATAGGTCTGACGCCGTTAGCCAGGGGGTGGCCGGGCCCCACGGGTATGCCGACGGCCGTTGTAAGCCGACGGCAGCTGTCGGCGTATATGTAGCTAGGCCGACGGCCTTTCAATGCTGACGGGTGCCGTCGGCTTATCTCTGCGTAACCCGACGGCCTTTTTACGCCGACGGCCAGAACCAGGCTGTCGGCATATCTCCGGAGAAGCCGACGGTGGCCGTCGGCATTGTTTTGGCCGTCGGGGTATGGCCCTGTTCCGGTAGTGGTGTGTGTAAGGCCTATATCAAGTGCTGGCTTTGGCCACATCTAAGAAGTCGAATATCGAGTTGAAAAGCAGAAAACACCACAATGATCGGGTGGCACCAAATCCGTTGCTCGTTAGGTTCCTGAGTGGGTATCTGGGAGTTGCTAGTGTGAACATTGATCTAATCAATCTGGGTGCCAGTTTCGGCTTCAGTTTCTTGCATATTGCTTGATCTGAAGTATCTGCTGCCAGCCTGCCACTGTAGTTCACCGTTGCTTTGTCGAGCACCGCAAAAGATTGGGCACCAACACTCTCGCATTAGTGTCTTGCTAGTTTGTGTCTAATCACAAAAATTGTATAAGGTAGCTGCTGTTTTTCCTCAAAATAAGATAATATAACAGTTGGAAGTTGAAGACAACTACATGAAAACTAGTTTGAACCAACTGAAATATCAAACAGGTAGTTCAGTAGGTGCGTTGGAAGCTGAAAGATAGTTCCATTTCTTTCATTCAATATTAGTATCTCTGGTTATCTCTCTACTAATCTTAAATCCATATGACGAATTTGCTTGAAATTTACTCCCTCCGTTCCATATTAGTTGTCGCTGATTTAGTATAAAGTTGTTATGGAACGGAGGGAGTACTAGATAATTGTTTCTTTTACCACTTTTAGGAGATTCCTGCTACGAGCCAGTAGCAAGTCCATTGGTACTAGGGAAAACTAATACGTTGATTTAATTTCTTTCTTTTGGGCTGAATTTGTTTGAAGATAATCTAAATCTGAATAGTCTAGATCACTTTTGTTGCTCGGATTTATTAGTGTGATCTTTTTCAGGCTAAATTTATGCAAATATTAATCTAAATCTGAATAATTTTGATCACCTCTGTTGTATATTTTTATGATTTTTCCTATATGGCATGGAATGAGCTTAAAAAATATGTCTCTTCCGAGCAGCTAATGGTCTGAGTGTGCATCTTCATTTTTATGGTAGTAATCAGTTTATACCTTTTTTAATATTCATTAATTTTGACAGCAGATATGTCTTTTAATGTATTCCTAATGTTGTTTTGAAATTGATTCCTTTTTTATTTGAACTACATGGCATGTTATTGGTTGTTTGACTTCTTATGCTTGCAGGAACTGATGTCGGTGGTGGACATGATGGAGCTAATCTTTCGCACAGTACATAAGATGATTCACCAGTTATATGTGATATGTGATGTAATGGTTGAGTGGGTAAGCATATCTTCTGCATGTATATTAACCTGTTGAGGTATCTGAATGGTTCTTAAAAATGTGCTGCTTTGTCTTTTACTGTCATTTCTCAAGTACGTACCAAATTGCATCAGAGGACTCTTAAGATCCTCTCAACAACTATGCCTGCCCAGAGATTAGAATTCTTGCCTCCCTG
>NC_057810.1:87369814-87372557 GCF_018294505.1 Triticum aestivum
CCGGTGGCCCTGCGGTGGTTTGCTGGCAAATCCTGGAGAAGACCCTTCCCCTTCCCCGTCCCCGATCTGCTCGGATCCGTGCCGGCCCTGCCCTCTGGCGGCTGCGGTCGTCATCCCCGGGGTTCTTCCGGGCGGATCTGGTGGCTGGGCGTGTTTCTGGGGGAAACCCTTGGCCGTCGCGGCGGCCACTCCAAAGGCGACGTCTTCAGGCGCCGTTCTCCTTCCTTGAGGCTTTGGAGTGGAGTCCCTCGAGCACAGGTGAATGCTTGCCCTCCCCTGCTTGGACGACGACGACACTCGGTGCCGTGCTCCTTCCTGAAGGCGTCTTCCGGGGTTTGCTCTTGCGTTGGTGGAGCTGGTGGTGGTGCGGTGAAGGGTGTGGCGGCCTGATCCTCGATGCGGCAGCCTGCGCGGTCCCTGGTGTGGATGGTCTCTGCCACTGTTGCCATACGAGGGGATTGGTGTCTCCTTTTCCGGCACCAGTGGTACCCTGGTTGGTGGGAGTCCCGGTCTCCGACGATTCCAATCCACGACCGGTGCAAGGCTTGGCCCCTCTTCGGCCTTCTCTGTGATATTCCGTCTTCGATCGATGAGTCTTGGCCGGCGTCCTGCCTTGCCGCTGCCGACGATGGTCTTCTAGTGGTCGGTCTCCGTTGCGTGTGGGTCTGTTGCTGCTGTGTTTCATGGCAGCTTGGGCTCCTTGGTCTGGGTTCTTGGAACACCTCCGTCGTTCGCCGGTGCGGCACCTGTCGAGCCCAGGTGAAAGGGTAGTGGCCCTTTGCGGCGACGGACACAGACCTTGTGGTTGCTCATGTTTGGCCCTCTGGGTGCAGTCAGCGGCACGATGCATTGCCCGGTGTTGCCCTCCTTCTGAGGCCTTAGTTTGGTTAGTTGGTTTCGGCTTTGCGGCGGTCGAGGGCATCGGCACTTGCTGTAGCCTTTGAGTCGTTCCTCGCAGCACTATGTATCTTATTCCGCATTGCTTTCTTTCCCTGTTTTGTAATTCCTTTGTACTTCTGGCCGGTTGATGGCTTTGTTAATTCAAAGCCGGGCTAGGTTCGAGCCTTTTCTCGGGCTCGGCCAATGCCTTTTCTCTAAAAAGATTAGAATTCTTCCATGCAGGTAGTAGCAAATGAACTACTAACCCTCTGCTGTGCTTCCGCAAGATATGTCTGCTTGTTTTTACTCGTTGCTGCATTACCTTTAACTTCTCTTCCTGAGGCCATGGTTCTGTTATGTCCTAGTTTGATTTGAATGTTGTCCAGTCTACACAAGTGATTTATACCAACAATACCGGAGCATCTGGTTTCAACCTTTTCTTAAATGGACTTACAGAATTGCCATTTCATGTTGCTGCTTATTTTGGATCATTGTGATACCAACAGAACTATGATTGTCAGTTGTCACAATACTTGAAGAGTATACGTTCATTAAATCTTATACTGCTGCTTATAGAGGAGTTTTATCAGTTGTCACAATACTTGAAGAGTATACCTTCATTAAATCTTAAACTGCTGCTTATAGAGGAGTTTTATCGATGACTATTCTAGTTTTAGTTAAACATTTTCTCGGCATGTCACTTGGTGTCTGCCAAACTTGCGTAAACATGTTACTGGCCATTGGCTACTAGTATTATAATTTGGCAGCTTTAAACAATACCACTATAGGTAGTACGCTTTGTGTGGAGTTTTTTTTTTTAAATTTTGGCCACTACTGATGTTTAATAATTAATACTTCAAGTATTGTGAGTACTTCATAAGAAACACATGATCAAAATAAAATGACTAGATTCACCCAAAAACTGCCTTTTATCAATAATGCCATTTTTTTACTAGCATGTTATCATTAAAATAGTGGTGAAAGTATTGATTGATACTGTATAGTGCAAAAAAAGGTCATTTTGGATCGAAAGAAGTTTCTTGTATAGTAAAAAGAAGGCTTGCATCGCAGGAATTTGAAGAAATTTGATTTGTTAGTAACCAGACGGCTATGCCTATGAGCTAGAAACCAGACGGCTATGCTATCTTACTCCATGAGCCTCTACGCAGACCAAATATAGCCAAAAACTCATAATGTTATAAATGTTTGTTCTGTCTAATAATACCGAGATACTTCAACTTTGGAGTTTTTTGACTGTTTCCACAATTCTGTAGCTCATGTTTTCTGTTTCTGTCATAGAAAATTATGAGAGCAACTCCAATAGCATTTCCTGATTGTTGACTGATGATATTGCTTGCTCTGCAGGAATCTACAGTTACATTCTGTTGGCTGAGATGCAGAAATGGGTTATCAAGTGTAGTTTATTCCACCTTTATGCTCGGCCCCTAGATTGAACCCATATGTAGCATGCACACTCTTCAGCTCTGAAGTGAACATGTAGGAATTGGTCGCTTGATTTGCTAATTTCCGTAGACATTCATCGACTGGCATGAAGGTGCATTGATCTGCTTCGATTAACTAGTACCTCGTGGTTCGCTTAATTTGCCTTGTGAGGCAAGCATGTTGTCGTGAGCTTAACTATCAACTGATCTTGCTTGGGTTTTACGTATTATCTTCCTCGTTGCATCAGCAGGGTGAGATTTTGACGTCGCATTTTCTGTGTGCTTTGCTGAATTTCTACCTGCTGGTTCCGAGCTCAGTATTTAGAAGCTCAGTTCGCTTAGTTCTGACTACTGAATGCTGGGATTTGGAAGATGCTCCTATATGTTGAAACGCAGCTGCGTACCTGGTGCTGGCTAAGAGC
>NC_057810.1:87372768-87386650 GCF_018294505.1 Triticum aestivum
ACTGACCCAGACGGGTGTTTCCAATGGGCCTCAAACACCCGGCCTGACCGGCACCCCTCATATCCAGCACAAATGTAGGGCGGATATGGGGTCGATCAGGCGCGCCTGCCATGTCAGACTGAAGCCGGTTCCCACATGTAAACACTCCAAAATCCGGCGGTCTGAAGCTCGTTCCCTCCCTTCGTTGTCGCGTGGCGCTGCTCCAGCAGGCCGCGTAAACACTCCGAAATCCGGCGGTCTGAAGCTCGTTCCCTCCCTTCGTTGTCGCGTGGCGCTGCTCCGGCAGGCCGCGTAGTGCTCTAGGACGGCTATTTAAGCCAACCGTCGGCATTGAAACCCTCCCCATCTACATTTCCCCCCTCCTGTCCATTGTCGCTGCCACTTTCTACTCGTCCTTCGCCATCAGTAGTACACATGGCCCCACGCTGTCGGGTAAGGAGCTACCCACATCTAACGTCAGAGCGTCGGCTGCAGCTCCTTGAGCAGATCCAGGCAAGGCGCAAAGCCCGGATCGCCGTGGCGCTACCTGCGTACGCGGTGGACCTGGAGGAGAACTTGGAGGAGGAGGAGGACGTGGAGGATGCGGAGCAGGAGGAGGATGTGGGGGGATGCTTTGGACGCGGATATGCAGGCGGAGCAGCAGACGATCCTCGATTCCCTCCGGTCGGAATCGGCGGCGAAGCCCAAGCGCCGTCGTTTGCAGGAGGCGGAAGCGGAGCACGCCACGAACGTCATCGAGATGCTCGGGTTTATGGATGAGGGGGAGGAGGAGCCGGAGCCCTCCTACGCGCCCATCTACCCGGCGTCCAGCACGGACGTCATGGACATCTCTTACGGTGAAGCTTAGTTTAGGCTAGCGTGGAGTACGTACATGTTGGAAATCTTTTGCTTGGTTTGTCTGGATTTAGGAGATGAAATATGAGGTACTCGAATGCATAGCATCAAATATAAGGTGTGACCGATCACTGTCCACAAATACGCCCAAGCACATTCATGGATATTTAAGCAGTCGCATTTGCTATCCGTGGTTGTAGATGCTTTAGCGGAAACAGAAAAGGCTCCTGTATACATCTTTGTTTTTCGAGGAAACAGCTCCTTAAAATCGAGTAGCAGCCTACAAAACTGCAGGTGTTTTTGATGCACTCACGGGGGAGCTGGTGGCTTCCTACCTTCGTTCTGTTATACTCTCTCCGTTCCTAAATATTTTGTCTTTTTAGAGATTTCAAATGAACAACCACATACGAATGTATATAGATATATTTTAGAGTGTAGATTCATTCATTTTGCTCCGTATGTAGCCACATATTGAAATCTCTAGAAAGACAAATATTTAGGAACGAAGGGAATATATTTTTTGGTACGATTAGCTAACTTACTTCAATTATACTCGCAAAAGAGTGTGCGTCACGAGTTCATAATCCAATAATTATGAGTCTAGACCTTTTTATTTTGCGGGAATATGAGTCAAGACCTTAATAGATAGACATCTTTTATTTCAGAATGACATCCCATTTATGTTTCTTCTTATCTCCTTTTCACCCTTGCCGACAATAACTTCAATTCTCACGCAATTATAAAACGTTTGAATGCGGTTAATCCTAAGATTTCTCTCTATTTCGGTATGAGATGAAAATCTGCTTTCTTTTTCTGAGTATATAGCAGAAAAACTACCACATTATGGGCAGGTCTACAAAAAACTACCATTTTTTTAATGTTTCAAAATCTATCACAAAACTGGTTGGTTGTTCCAAAAAACTCAAATGATCATGCGACTTAAAATTGATCCGGTTTATGACAGGTCGGGCCCGTCCCTAAATAAACCGTTAGTTGACTGTTTGTTTGACTGTTATCTTACATTTAGGGCCCATATGTTAGCTCTCTCTTCTTCCCCTTTTCTTTCTTCTCTCCCTTCCTTTACCTTATCTCTTCCCGAGAGAAGGACACACCATGGCCGGCACCAAGGCTCCGTCGCCGCTGCTTGCCCTTGGAGCTCTGCCGCCGTTGCTGCATGCCATTGGAGCTTCCCCACGTCCACCCACAGGGCAGCAACCCTTGGAGCTCCGCCACCGCTGCCACTTGCCAACGACCATGGCCACCGCAGCCACGACCGCGTGCTCAACTCCGTGCAGCTCCGCCCATGGGGAGGCTCGCGCCGCCGCCTGTGTCAGGATCGGAGCTCTGATCAAGGCAATTTAGCACGAAACACAACAATTTTTAGGAGCAAAATAGGGCTTCGAACTAGGGTTCTTGATTGAAATTGAGGAAAGTTGGTTCAGCTTGCCACAGGCGGCTAGGGTTTAACCCAATACATGTAAAAGCATACCTACTCCACGCGCAGGTGGCTGGCTTTATAGCCATTACAAGGGAGCTAATAGCATAAAAGTAGAAGCAGGGCACATGCATTGTTTGGACGACTACAGTGAGTCGCGATGATCAGCAGCCGTCGGATGGCAGATCGACGAAGGAGAGATGCCTTGTGCTGGCGAACCGTTATCTTTGTCTCTGGGCCGCTGGATGGAAGAACTATGGTTGTCCAAGCTAGCGGCACGTAGGAAGAGGGCAAGAACATGAACAAGGCCTGACAATACCCCCCAACGGAGACTGAGCTTGTCCTCAAGCTCTTGCTTTCTAGGAATCAGTTTCCTTTCAAGAACAGCCTCAGGTTCCAGCTTGATTATACCATCAGGACCTACCAGCGGTAGTTTGGTTGAAGGCACAACTTCAGGTCCAATATGCTTTTTCAACTGGGTGACATGGAATATATCATGTAGTAAACAATCTTCTGGCAACAACAACTTGTAAGCATGGTTTCCAATTCTCTCAAGGACTCTGAATGGTCCATAGAATTTAGAATGCAGCTTTAGATGCCGATGCAGACTTAAGGATGTGTGTCTGTAAGGCTGTAACTTCAAATAAACCATATTTCCCACTGTAAATTCCCTCTCCCTTCTCTTCTTATCAGCAAAATGTTTCATTCTTGATTGTGCTTTGAGAAGATTCTGTTTGATTACTTCAAGTGCCAGTTCCCTATTGTGAAGAAGATGTTCATTATCCTCACAAATAGCATCAGGCAGGGCTTATTCTGCAACCATTGGGGGAGGAAATCCATATAGTGCTTGAAATGGTGTCATTTGCAGAGAGGTGTGAAAAGAGGTGTTGTACCACCACTCAGCCAAAGCCAACCATCCATGCCACTTCCTTGGTTGTTGAAAACGCATACACCTCAAGTAGTTTTCCAGGCACTGGTTAACCCTCTCTGTTTGCCCATCTGTTTGTGGATGGTAGCTGGTGCTCATGTGTAATTTGATATTCAAGGATTTGAACAGCTTCTGCCACAAATTGCTAGTGAAAATCCTATCTCTGTCAGTTACTATCACTAGAGGCATTCCATGCAATCTAAATATATTATCAGAAAATGCTCTGGCCACAGATTGCACTGTAATGGGGTGTTTCATAGCAATGAAATGAGAGTACTTTGTAAACCTGTCCACAACCACCAGGATGAGGTTTTTGTCTTCAGATTTTGGGAGTCCCTCAACAAAGTCCATGCTCACATGGGCCCAAGCAAAGTCTGGCACAGGGAGGGGCTCTAGTAGTCCAGGGTAGGGGGTGTGCTCAGCTTTGTTAACCTGACACACATGGCACATTTTCACAAATGTCACCACATCCTGTTTCATTCCCTGCCAATGAAACACTAACTTAACTCTTTGATAAGTTGCTCTTTCTCCAGAGTGGCCCCCAAGCTCAGAGTTATGGAATGTTTGTAAAATTTCCTGCCTGAGATTAGTAGCTGCTCCCACTACAATCTTGTTATGAAATCTGAGGATCCCATTGTTGAAAGAATAAGCAGTGCTGTTGGACTTATCCACAGTAGTTTCAGCAATGATTTCTTTGATCTTACTATCATTCTGATAACTCTTCATAACTTCTTTAGCCCAAGTTGGAGAAGTAGCAGTAGCAACTAATGCAGAAATCATATGTTTTGCGCTGCTTAAGGCATCAGCTACTTTATTCTCTTTTCCCTTCTTATACTCAATAGTGCAGTTATAGCCCAGTAACTTTAACAACAGTTTATGTTGAATGCCCTCAGTGATTTTCTGGTCCTGAATATATTTTAGACTCTCCTGATCAGTTCTGATCACTAGGGCAGTTGCCAAGAAATAATGTTTCCATTTTTTTACTGCTTCAATTATGGCCAAAGCTTCCTTGTCATAAGTGCTCATTGCAGCTGCTTTAGGACCCATACTTTTACTGAAATATGAGATATGCCTCCCTTCTTGCATCAAGACAGCTCCCAGTCCATATCCACAAGCATCTGTTTCCAAAATGAAGGGTTTGGAAAAATTAGGGAGAGCCAATACAGGAGTATTGGTGAGCTTGTTCTTCAATGTGACAAAAGCCTTCTGTTGCTCCTCTTTCCAAGCAAAACCTTATTTCTTTTAAGCAATCAAATAGAGGCCTGCAAATTATCCCATAGCCCTGGATAAATCTCCTATAATAACCACTTAACCCCAGGAAACTTCTTAGTTCAGTAACTGTAGTTGGGGCTGGCCAGTTCTTAATAGCTTGTATTTTGGAAGGGTCAGTTGACACTCCTTCTGAGTTAATCACGTGCCCTAAGTATTCAATTTCTTTCTGTCCAAAAGTGCACTTCTCAAGTTTTGCATACAACTTGTTTGCTTGCAATATATCGAATACTTGCTTTAAGTGATCCTTGTGCTCTTCCATGGAAAAACTGAACACTAATATGTCATCAAAGAAAACCACCACAAACTTGAGGTGACCCAGCAGGAAGTTCATTAGTGCTTGGAAGCTAGGAGGGCCATTAGTAAGTCCAGATGACATGACCAGAAACTCAAAGAGCCCCATATGAGTAGTGAATGCAGTTTTAGGTATGTCTTCTGTTGCCATTCTTATTTGGTGATATCCATTTCTTAAGTCAAGCTTTGAAAATACCTTTGCTCCCTTGAGCTGGTCCAAGAGATCCTCAATCACAGGGATATGATACTTGTTTTTGATAGTGATTGCATTCAACTTCCTGTAATCAGTGCAGAGCCTCCAAGAGCCATCTTTTTTCTTTACTAGTAACACAGGGGAGGAGAAAGGACTGGAACTAGGCCTGATAAATCCCTTTTTCAACAATTCTTGAATTATTTTCTCCAGTATTTGTTTTTGATGGTGAGGAATTCTGTATGGCCTTTGATTAACCACTTTTGCCCCTTCTACCAGTGGAATTCTGTGGTCACAAGGCCTGCTTGGAGGCAGTTCAGTAGGTTCTTGAAAGACCTTTTCAAATTGTTCCAACAGAGGCTGTAAATCAGCAGGAATATCTTGACTGGCAGCTGTGAATTCCTGACCAGATGTTGTAAACAGGAAAAATCCACAGACAGCTTGCTCCAACAGTTTCTCAGTATTGTCTTGGGTTTCAGTAACAGGAGCCATGGGGACAGTTTCATCCACAAAAGTTACAAACTGTCCGGAACTGTTAGAAATTTTCATCTCCATTTTAATAAAGTCCATTTGGATTGGACTATATTTCCTTAGCCAGTCCACCCCTAAAATTATGTCATATCCTTTTAATTTCAACACCCTGAAGCTGTCATTAAAGTGGTGTCCTTGTATCCGATATGGGCAATTTTTAGCTTGGAATTTAGTCCATAATACTCCCCCACTAGCAACAACTACCTTAATTTTGGGTGTAGGGCTAGGGACCACAGGCAGTTTGCTTGCCATTTGAGGAGAAATGAAAGTGGAAGTACTACCACTATCTACTAATGCTGTGGCCACTGTATCCCCTAACTTAACAATGAGGATAAAAGTATTTCTAGCTGCTCCTATGCCCATGGCAGCATGCAGTGACACCTTTAACACTGCTTCTTCAGATAATGGGTCAGTTGCTTCCAAGTCAGGGTCATCAAAATCTGTAACAAATATTGTTTCAGGGTTCTCATCTTCTTGAGCTTGTAGTGCTTGAATTTGTGCTTTCTGGCTCATTTTACAAACCTGCCTATGGCCAGGAACCCATGGTTCTCTGCACTTGTAACATACCTGATTTTGCTTTACTTGCTGGATAATTGTGTTCCTGTTTGGCGGTGGCTGGGTTGTGGAGGCCTTGGGTTGCTCAAAGACCACCTGTCTTCTAGGCTGTGGCACATAAGGTCTAGTTTGCACTGGTTGAACTGGAATTTGAGCTTTTTCCATTCTTCTAGCATACCAGACAATAGTTTGTAAGTCCTTAGGCTTGAAACATTCCACATGGCTCTTAATATAAGGAGTGATCCCAAACACAAAACTTGTGACATAATAGTCATTGGGTATACCAGGGTTTTCTATCCTCATAATATTCATCAGCTGCTCAAATTGTTCCACATAAACAACCACTGTAGAAGTTTGATGTGCAGCATGAAAAGAACTTACCACATCACATACTGATTCTGTAGCAAATCTCTCAGTCAGATAAGAGCAGAATCTGTGCCAGGGCACATTGTTGGGGGCATAGCCAGTTCCTCTCCACCATTGCACAGCAGGGCCTTTCAAATAAGACACTGCTAATTCAGTCCTGTGTTCAATTGGTGTTCTAGCTGCAGCAAAGTACTGCTCCAGGTTCTGTATCCTTGACTCAGGGTCAACTCCTTCAAATTCAGAAATGTTCAGTTTTGCTGGTTTAACTGTCAACACCATCCTCCTGTTATCCTGGTGTGTGTATTGTCTTTGCCGCTGTCCATCTAGCCACTCTTCCACAAGTACGTCTTCCACTAACAGTTGGTTTTGTTGTTGTACCGCACCAGCTCCAGTTGAAGGAGCCACTTCCTTAGTGCTACCAAATTGGGATGACGATAGGGCATTTTTGGTGTACCATCTAAATTCAGTTCCTTGCCATTGAGATCCTTCAGAGTTGCAGATCCTCTGACCAAGTGCTGCTCTTTTTCTTGGCCTGCTCCCACAGGGGGAGTATTGGGCAACAATTGCTTAGGCCTCCCTGCAGGAATCCCTGGGGTCTGAACTTCTGGTGCTTTGTTTTGCATGCTGCCCTGTTCAGACTGGTCCACTGACTGACCTTCAGGTTCAGGTTTGAGCAACAGTCTTCTGAAATTTGCCTGAATCTTGTCAAAATTAACTTGCATCCTGGCAAAATTCCTGTTGACCATGGCCTGAAACTCCTGAAATTCCTTATGATCTTGCTCTCTGTTGTGCTGCAGCGCCTTGATGTCCAATTCCAACGACTGCAGCTGCAGATCTGCCGTTGTGATGGATTCTGATGGCCCTGCCATAGCACCTGACCCGGACAAGAACAGGGTTGGGATGGGAGGGAGTGAAGACAATTGTCACCGCCGCCTACGCCGTCGCCTGAACACTGCAACTCCAGCCTTCTCGAACTCGCCGCCTCCAGATTCGAGAGGAGAGAGGGATTTTACAGCCGAAACCAACCTCACCCGCTCAGAATCAACACCGCCACCGAGGAAGGACTGGCTCTGATACCAATTGTCAGGATCGGAGCTCCGATCAAGGCATTTTAGCACGAAACACAACAATTTTTAGGAGCAAAATAGGGCTTCGAACTAGGGTTCTTGATTGAAATTGAAGAAAGTTGGTTCAGCTCACCACAGGCGGCTAGGGTTTAGACCCAATACATGTAAAAGCATACCTACTCCACGCGCAGGTGGCTGGCTTTATAGCCATTACAAGGGAGCTAAAAGCATAAAAGTAGAAGCAGGGCACATGCGTTGTCTGGACGACTATAGTGACTCACGATGATCAGCAGCCGTCGGATGGCAGATCGACAAAGGAGAGATGCCTTGTGCTGGCAATCTGTTATCTTCGTCTCTGGGCCGCTGGATGGAAGATCTACGGTTATCCAAGCTAGCGGCACACAGGAACAGGGCAAGAACATGAACAGGGCCTGACATCCTGCCTGCTCAGCCCGCGCCATGGGGAGTCCCCCGCGGACGGCACCCCGGACGGGCCAGCAGCACCAACGGCGAACACCGGGGACCAACAGCCAGGACAGCCTAGCAGCACCACGGGCCAGCTCAGGCGGCCATCATCCCAGGCAGGCTAGCTAGAACCACCACGTGGAGCCCCGACGACTAGCAGTCCGGAGGGTGAGCAACACCACGGGGTGTCTCTGGCGGCCAGCAGCCCGGGCAGTGCCAAATGTGCTTTTGAGCAGCAGCCTGGGCGACGCGAGATGCAGCAGCTGCTGCTTGCCGCCTGCCATGGCCGCCGCAACCACGACTAGAGCAATGCCGACAGACCAGCACGTCGGCTTCGGTGACGAGCTCGCCGGCAAGGACTCGATTGCTTTTTTTCTTTAAATATAACAGGACCTGCTTGCTTCTTTAAATTATTTGAGCCCCACCTCATGATCAACCTAACGGTCAACCTGACGAGTAGGCCTGAGCTGTCATAATCTGGCTTAAAACTTAACTTCTCAATCATTAGGGTTTTTTGGAACAGCCAACCAATTTTGTGGTAGATGTTGAGTATATACAGTAGTAGAAAAGGGGGCAAAGGTCCATGCCGGGTCAGCCCATTAGTCTCGGTTCAGTCCAGAACCGGGACCCATGGTGGCATTGGACCCGGTTCGTGAGCCCCGGGGGCCGGCCGGGCCACGTGGGCCATTGGTCCCGGTTCGTCTGGACCTTTTGGTCCCGGTTGGTGGGATGAACCGGGACCAATGGGCCTCGCTCCTGGCCCACCACCATTGGTCCCGGTTGGTGGCTTGAACCGAGACCAAAGGCTGCCCTTTAGTCCTGGTTCATGCCACCAACTGGGACACGTGCCTATATATACCCCCTCGCTTAAGAGCAGAGCACACTGCTCTGTTTTTTCTGGCTGCCGTGGTGAGCCTCTTGTTCTTATCTTCTTTCTGAAAGGAAAAATATTCTTACTTGTATGTTTAGATAGGTACTTGTATTATTTTCTTACTTTTATTATTGCTTCTTATATAGTGCGAAGGTTTTGGTATCCGCCCCCGTCGGCCCTCGTCCTGTCTATGATTCAGATGTGGTATATATTATCTTTTAATAACTATTGGTTCATTTATTGTTTATGACAATTATGCCGACCAACGTGACATAGATTTTATTTATCTAGGAGGTTGTTGAACCGGAAATTCCAACCGACCCTATTGTCGAGAGGTTAAATTTAGTTGAAGAAGAAAACAATTTCTTGAAGGAAAAAATAAGAAAAATTGAGGAGGAGAAGATGATATTGGAGTTGCATGTTGCGGATGTCGTCGATGATCACAAGATCAAGATGGATGCAATGCACTTGAAGATTAGAAAGATTAGAAAATATGCCATTCATACCGAGGCTTGGTATCATTATGCTGTCGGATCAGTTTTTACCTTGGTTGCGATTATGATCACATTTGTTTTCGCATTGAAATGTTTTACATAGTTTCAATGTATGGTTTAATTAATTTAGATGCTTTGCAGAGCTTTATGTTGTTAGATGAGAACTATGTATGTACTTTGGTTTTAATGTGATGATGAACTTCTATTAATTTGGTCACTTAATTATCTATTCATGATGTTCTGTAATGATTTTTGACACACTTAATTATATATAATGCACGCAGATGAACCGACAATGGATGTACGGTGACAGACACACCTCTGAGTACATTAAGGGCGTGCATGATTTTCTCGAAGTGGCTGAGGCAAACAAGCATAATGGTTTTATGTGTTGTCCATGCCCTATATGTGGTAATTCGAAGTCTTACTCTGACTGGAAAATCCTTCACACCCACCTGCTTTACAAGGGTTTCATGCCACACTATAATGTTTGGACGAGGCACGGAGAAATATGGGTTATGATGGAAGATGGCGAAGAAGAAGAGTACGATGACAACTATGTGCCCCCTGAATACGGTGATGCTACTGAACATCAAGAGGAACCAGACGATGTGCAGATGATGCTGCAACGGGCGAAGCTGCTAAAGATCAAGAGGAACCAGACGATGTGCCCGATGATGATGACCTCCACCGGGTCATTGTCGATGCAAGGACGCAATGCGAAAGTCAAAAGGAGAAGCTGAAGTTCGATTGCATGTTAGAGGATCACAAAAAAGGATTGTACCCCAATTGCGAAGATGGCAACACAAAGCTCGATACCGTACTGGAATTGCTGCAGTGGAAGGCAGAGAATGCTGTGCCTGACAAAGGATTTGAGAAGTTACTGAAATATTGAAGAAGAAGCTTCCAAAGGATAACGAATTGCCCGACAGTACATACGCAACAAAGAAGGTCGTATGCCCTCTAGGATTGGAGGTGCAGAAGATACATGCATGCCCTAATGACTGCATCCTCTACCGCGGTGTGTACAAGGATCTAACGCATGCCCGGTATGCAGTGCATTACGGTATAAGATCAGACGAGATGACCCTGGTGATGTTGAGAGCGAGCCCCCCAGGAAGAGGGTTCCTGCGAAGGTGATGTGGTATGCTCCTATAATACCACGGTTGAAATGTCTGTTCAGAAACAGAGAGCATGCCAAGTTGATGTGATGGCACAGTGAGGACCGTAAGAAAGACGGGAAGTTGAGAGCACCTGCTGACGGGTCGCAGTGGAGAAAAATCGAGAGAAAGTACTGGGATGAGTTTGCAAGTGACCCAAGGAACGTATGGTTTGCTTTAAGCGCGGATGGCATTAAGCCTTTCGGGGAGCAGAGCAGCAATCATAGCACCTGGCCCGTGACTCTATGTATGTATAACCTTCCTCCTTGGATGTGCATGAAGCAGAAGTTCATTATGATGTCAGTTCTCATCCAAGGCCCTAAGCAACCCAGCAACGACATTGATGTGTACCTAAGGCCATTAGTTGAAGAACTTTTACAGCTGTGGAATGGAAACGGTGTACGTACGTGGGATGAGCACAAACAGGAGGAATTTGACCTAAAGGCGTTGCTGTTCATGACCATCAACGATTGGCCCGCTCCCAGTAACCTTTCAGGACAGACAAACAAGGGATACCACACATGCACGCACTATTTACTTGACACCGATAGTATATACCTGGGAAGCTGCAGGAAGAATGTGTACCTGGGCCATCGTCGATTTCTTCCGACCAACCATCAATGTCGAAAGAAAGGCAAGCATTTCAAAGGCAAGGCAGATCACCGGAAGAAGCCCGCCATGCGTACCAGTGATCACGTACTTGCTATGGTCAATGATTTACACGTAATCTTTGGAAAGGGTCCCGGCGCACTAGCTATTCCGAATGATGCTGAGGGACACGCACCCATGTGGAAGAAGAAATCTATATTTTGGGACCTACCCTACTGGAAAGACCTAGAGGTCCGCTCTTCAATCAACGTGATGCACGTGATGAAGAACCTTTGGGTGAACCTGCTAGGCTTCTTGGGCGTGTATGGAAAGACAAAAGATACACCTGAGGCACGGGAGGACCTACAATGTTTGCAAGAAAAAGATGGCATGCCTCCGAAGCAGTATGAAGGTCCTGCCAGCTACGCTCTTACGAAAGAAGAGAAAGAAATCTTCTTTGAATGCCTGCTCAGTATGAAGGTCCTGACTGGCTTCTCGTCGAATATAAAGGGAATAATAAATATGCTAGAGAAAAAGTGCTAGAACCTAAAGTCTCATGACTGCCACGTGATTATGACGCAACTGCTTCCGGTTGCATTGAGGGGGCTTCTACCGGAAAACGTCCGATTAGCCATTGTGAAGCTATGTGCATTCCTCAACTGAATCTCTTAGAAGGTGATCGATCCAGAAATCGTACCAAGGCTAAGGAGTGATGTGGCGCAATGTCTTGTCAGTTTTGAGCTGGTGTTCCCACCATCCTTCTTCAATATCATGACACACGCCCTAGTTCATCTAGTCGACGAGATTGTCATTCTGGGGCCCGTATTTCTACACAATATGTTCCCCTTTGAGAGGTTCATGGGATTCCTAAAGAAATATGTCCGTAACCGCGCTAGGCCAGAAGGAAGCATCTCCATGGGCCATCAAACACATGATGTCATCGGGTTTTGTGTTGACTTCATTCTTGGCCTTAAGAAGATAGGTCTCCCTAAATCGCGGTATGAGGGGAGACTGACTGGAAAAGGCACGCTTGGAAGGGACTCAATATTATGCAGGGACGGATATTCTTGGTCTCAAGCACACTACACAGTTCTATAGAACTCTACCTTGGTGACCCCGTATGTCGATGAACACAAGAACAGTCTGCACTCCAAACACCCGGAGTAGTGCGACGACTGGATTACATGTGAACACATAAGGACTTTCAGCAGTTGGTTGGAAACACGTCTCAGAGGTGACAACACTGTTTGTGATGAGCTATACTTGTTGTCCAGGGGACCATCTTTGACTGTTATGATTTGGAAAGGATACGAGATAAATGGGAATACAGTTTACATGATGGCCCAAGATCAAAAGAGCACCAACCAAAACAGCGGTGTCCGCTTTGATGCAACAACCGAGAGGGGAAAGGACACATATTATGGTTACATAGTGGACATATGGGAACTTGACTACGGAGTAGATTTTAAGGTCCCTTTGTTTAAGTGCAAATGGGTCAATCTGTCAGGAGGCGGGGTACAGGTAGACCCACAGTACGGAATGACAACAGTGGATCTAAAAAATCTTGGGTACACTTACGAACCTTTCGTCCTAGCCAATGATGTGGCAGAGGTTATCTATGTGAAGGACATGTCTACCAGACCGAGAAAAAGAAAAGATAAGGAAGCGAATACATCATACGATGAGCCAAAGCGCCACATAGTTCTTTTAGGAAAAAAGGACATCGTGGGAGTGGAGGGCAAGACAGACATGTTTGAAGATTATGAAAAGTTTGATGAAATTCCTCCCTTCAAAGTCAAGGCCGACCCAAGCATCCTGATAAACGATGAAGATTATCCATGGTTACGGTGCAATAAGCAAATGACACAAGCAAAGAAAAAGTGAAGACTTTCTCCCGCAACTATTATGATGATACCATGCCAACTTTGTAACAGACGAGTATCATACCATTGTCCGTTTTGTACATGCACATGCTATGTGGGTGAAATTATGATACCATGCCAACTTTCAACTTTTTCAGAGTTCATTTGAAATGCTTTAATGTCTTATGGTTCGACCCTCATCATACCATTATTCCCGGTTCGCTCCTTGTCAACTATGTTCTCACCAAGAACACTCTCAAGAGGGCAGCCACGTGGGCCATTGGTCCCGGTTCGTCTGGACCTTTTGGCCCCGGTTCCACGCACGAACCGGGACCAATGCGCCTCGCCCCTGGCCCATGACCATTAGTCCCAGTTTGTGCCACAAACCGGGACTAAAGGGTTGGTCCTCGTTGCGCTCAGAGTTTAGACCCACCTCGCCAACTGAAGGGCGCTCACACCGGTTTATAAGCCCGTCCCTCTCTGCCTTGTTGAGCTCCTCTCAAAGTGAAAATAGATGCCCCTATATAGGGAATTTGACCTAGATTCATAGTGAATTTCTCTAAAATTCATAGAAATTCATTATGAATTTAGGTTGAATTTTCCCTATAGGCGCATCTATGTTCATTTTTTTAGTAAAGTTAATCACAAACTTGTGATTCACACAAATTTCAAAGAATTCAAATTTTAACTATTCAAATTTGAAAACTAATGGCACTAATAGAAAGTTTATAATTTTGCTGACCTAAAAGCAAAAAGAATTAAAAAATAAAGCAAAAAACAAAAGAAAATAAATAATGCAGAAAACCAAACAAAAAACTGGAAACAAAATAAAAATAGCAACAATAAGTATTTTGTTATAAGTAGAAACAAAATAAAATAAATAAAGCAACAAAGAAAACAAAAAACCAAAAAAAGTGTTTTCAAATTTGAAAACTAATGGCACTAAAGAAAGTTTATAATTTTTCTAAAACTA